>NC_084537.1:0-117903 GCF_024500275.1 Phycodurus eques
AACCATTCGCACTCAAGGGGTAATTAGCTTGGCCTCGGTCAGCACCGTGTGGCGCTGGCGTGGACGGCGTGGAACCAGGTCCTGCTCCACCAGCTTGTGGGTCTTGGCGGCCTCGCGGATCCTGGGGAGGAGTGAAAACAGGAAGGGATGATATATCAAGTGTTATCATAAAAAAAAAACAATGAGATGTCAAGTTAGGACATCTTTCTGTTGGATATCCATTGATTTATATGGACATTGCAAAACATGTGCCCATTATGGGGTTAATTTCTACATTGAAACACTAAATGTTAGTGGTGTAAAAAGAAAAGCAAATACAAAGACAGCAGAGGTTGTGCAAGGATGTGCACTCATTTGGGCTGAGTTCCAGTTGGTTCACCGGAGTGCGAACATCGCGAACCTGCTGTGCTGCGACTGTCTGCCATTAGACCTGAGGAAGCCTCAAGGAGCCCAAACGTTGTCTGGGCACACAGAATTGGACCGGAAGTCACAGCCTATTTCAGATTTGGCCATTTTTTGGGTTTAATGAAAAATGTTTTTTTTTTTTTTTTGGGGAATTATATAAAAACACATGATCAACACAGATCTAACCTAATAAATAGCACAATTGAAAACAACCATTATTATTTATATAGCAAAGGCGAATCCATTCCAATGAATAAATGCTACTGGATGAAATATAAATATCCACACAAATTAAAAACACCAAAATGCGGAGTGGACAGTGGACCCAAGTCCACTATGGACGACGACGCCAACAGGCGCGTCACCAGGAACGGGAACGGGAGGACGGAGGGGGGATTACGTCCCTGTGTCCGGGAGAGGGAGGGCTCGGTTCCCCTCACCTAACCTAACCTTAACCCTAAGGGTGGAGGATGGATTACTAAACACAAAACAAAGGGTTAACAGAACCATAATTACAAACCTAAATTAAGGAACAAACAGAAAGTAAAGGGTTCATTTACCACCTTTGACTTTCAGCGCGTTCACATCAGTGGGGCCGGGTGGTTGCATCGTGTGGGGTGGTGGGGAAGGACCGTGCACTTCCTCGTCGTCGTCCTACGACGGGTGAGGCTCGAGCCTCACCCGAACCCGAACTAAGAGTTCAGCCCTCTTTTCCTAACCCTGGGACAATATGTTATGTTATGTAACTTGATGAAAGCCATGATATGAATTAAAAGCCAGCAGCAGGTGAGCCTGTTTCAATTTTTTAATGCATTATTCAATACAGTACATTACAGGTAAGCTTGGCTGAGTTGTTCAGTCCGTGTGTGAACATTACCTTTGCAAGAAATGGCTAGTCGTAGAATTAAACAGAGACGAGGACAACAAGAGACCGACGACTGATGAGGACATTGGATACAAATGTGCGAACACAAATTGACCGATGATTCCCAAGCAGTATTTCTTAGATTTATTCTTTATCAGATGTAAATCACTGCATTTTTTTGTTAGTCATCAGGTCAATCCTCTATTTTAGTCACTTGACCATTGGTGTAAATGTTCGTCTGTCTGTCTGTCACGAGCCCCTCTGTGTGGTTTTCCCACTGCGCTGAGGTAGAACAAAGAGGCTCCAGAGAGTGGTCAAGACAGCACAGAGGATTATCGTCTGTCCCCTCCATTTCCTGAAGGACATATACCGTATTTTCACAAGCACAAGGCGCACTTAAAAGTCTTACATTTTCTCCAAAATGGACAGCGCGCCGTGTGTGTGCACCGAGTTCCAAAATCTGTAAATGTTGTTGTGTGACTTGAACGACTGGGAGCATTTCCTGCCGACGCACTGCTTATATCGGGGAAGGTGGACATGAGTCAGGACAGCATGCGGACGGCCGCGAAGGGCGCGCATGACGGAGGACGCTAAAGACACACCCCCAGTAGGTATATAGTTTCCGGTATGTGCATCGGTTTGGCAAAGGACTCCCGAAAATGGCACCGACAAAGAGACACACTTACGAAGCGCAGTTTAAACGGCAAGCTATCAGTCACGCGGAGCAAAATGGGAATCGAGCAGCCGCGAGAGAATTCAACAGCGACGAATCCATGGCTCGCGAGTGGAGGAAGCAGGAAGATGACGCTGAGTTTCCACGGAAACAAGGCAAGGTGGCCCAAGTTGGAAGACCAACTCAAGCAATGGACTAATGAGCAAAGAACAGCAGGGAGAAGCGTCTCTAGTCACCATTCGACTGAGGGCAATAACCAGGACGTTCAAAGCGAAGTTGCGAGCAGCATGGGAGCCATGGGTGACAGATGGCAAACACAGCTTTCCCAACATTAGGAGGTAGCACCATTCAATTTGTGAACGGATCGCGGATGCTTGGGCTAACGTGTCTGCTCGCACCGTTGTTCGAGCTTTCGTAAAAGCCGGCATCATTTCCGAGGAGCCGCGCGGCGACGAGACTGGACTCCGACAATGCTGCCGTGTGACATACAGAACTAGGCGCCACAACTGAGACTGCACCTTTTAATACGGTGCACCTTATGGTCCTGAAAATACGGTCCATGTCCCGCACTCCCTCAGATGAACTGAAGCAATCGCAGGTTTCAACATCCACGCAGCCATCCCCTCTTTGACCCGCTGCCCTCTGGCAGCTGCTACCGGTCCATCAGAACAAATTCTTATTTTGCTTCTTCCCACAAGCCATCATTGCACGGAACTCACAACTAACACAATCCCGTCTCCCATTATTGCTACCATGTGTTTTCTTAACTTTTAAAAACTCCTCTGCTACCCACGCGGACACATATAACATTATTCCACTGTGCCTTACTGTCATTTGAACAGCATAATGTAGTCTTGTTTTTATTTGATTTGTTTTCTTTTGTCATTTTTATTCTTGAAACACAAGCTTGGAGTTGCACCCTATTTTGTTGCATCTGCAACATATGACATGGAACACTTTCTATTCTATTCTGTTTTCCACTCTCTTCCCAGCAAATTGGCGGCACGTTGGATTGGTCGCTTGTCCCTTTCAGACAGAACTCCCTGAAGCAGGACATTACCCAAATGAGCATTCACACAGCCATTGTGACCTTCGACATTCAAATAATGAAATGCGTGGCAAGATCTGGGACAGCAACGACTCATCTCAACGGGTTAGGGTTGGGGTGGAAAGGTGTACCCACCCACATGAAGTAACTTTATTTAATGAGAAACACTTTAAAGATCCCATATTTTGGCTATGTAAACCTCCATAGAGTGACTAACATGTAGTATAAAAACTACACACTTTGTAAAAAAGTGTCAATTATATTTCAAGAACACATTGGTTTTGTCATACGAGTGTCCCGAAAAGGCCCTCTTCTGATAAGCTACTTCTGTCTGAGCCAGTTTTGTATCCGAAAAGACCCACTTGTGAGAGCACGTGTTCGTTATGTTGACAGTGCCGGCTCAGGAGCAGAGATCTTCACTCGTGACATAGATAAGCTTGTGAAATTCAAATGACCACATTCCAGGCCTGTCACCAGAAAAATATCTGGGACTCAGGAATGCGGAGATGATTTTCATTCAGATTTCCCGTTTACTGAGGCACCATAGAGACAATATATGACATCCCGAATCCAAGAAAAACTTGTTTTGCAAAATAAGGGAGGGACCTTGAAATAAATTCTCGTACGAGTATGACATTTTTGGAATTCAATTAATTTCAACATGCAATACATTGCCAAACCAATGAAATTTAATACACATTTCAACTGTAGCACAGCATCAAAGACATTGGACAGAGCCTTGGAGAAGTTTTCTAGAAGTCATACAGTACTTCCAGCACAGTAGCCAAAGACCACGCTTGAGTCTCACAGCTGAAGGGGCAGTACTGGCCATCCTCATTCGTTAGCTCGGGCAGACCTTTCCACGGAGACCTAAGATAGATGAAGACAACAGTTTATGAAAATGATTCACAGATTATTGTTCTTTGTGTTTTAACATCAATAGGCCCACAATACGATCTGAAAATGCACATTCAAAATATACTCCAACACATGGCGCCATATTAAAGTATAAGTTGCGCACTATCTGGATTAAATGAGAAAAGTGCTGGAGCATTATTCTTATGCAGAACATGTAACATTCTTACCTCTCCAGGTGAGTATAATGTCGTGAAAGAACATTTTTGACCAGGGTCACGGTCTTCGCATAGGTTTCTTCGCCTTGCTTTCTGGCGAAGTACAGTTTAGCACGCAAGAAGTATCCAACAGGCCATAGCCACTCCTAAAACAAACAATGACTTTTAAATAGGGGTTGAAGTGATTATTTGAAGAGTCGACTTAAGTACACCGCGAAAAGAAAATCCTCCAGCGATCAAACTCAAATAGACGTTCTCACCGGTCCCTGATGGTAGTTGAAGCCCTTTGCCACGTTATAGTTGTCATTGTCCAGTGCATTGTCATACACACCACAGTAGACCATATCACTGGAAGTACACAAATGTTGCATCAAGAAGTGGATTTAAAAATACAACCAATGTATGAACAAAACAATTAATTATGTGTTAAAGGTCAGTAATTTGTCAAGATGTGAGCCGTCGATTGGCTGAGTTTTGGCATTGACTTGTGAGCCCAAACTTGAGAAACGAGTGCTGTATGGCAGCAGGAGGCTCCACTCACTTAACAACAAGAAGCACTTTGGCTGGTATCATAAATATATATTCTTCAAAAAAGAGGCTTCAAGCTGTACACGGAGTGTCTGGGACAGAGGGAGCAGGTACGAAAATTAATCCTCAGCAGTGTGTGAGACTTGGCTTGATTGCACAGAAAACCAGTAAATACACTGAACAAAAATCGAAACGCAACTCTTTTTTTTTTTTTGCTCCCATTTTTCGTGAGCTGGACTCCAAGATCGAAAACTTTGTCGACATAAACAAAAGGCCATTTCCCTCAAATATTCTTCACAAATCTGTCGGAATCTGCTCGTGAGCATTCCTCCTTTGTCGAGATAATCCATCCCACCTCACAGGTGTGGCAAATCAAGATGCCGATGAGACGGCGGGATTATCGCACAGGTGTGCCTTTGGCTAACAACAATAAAAAGGCCACTTTTGCAGCCGGGACCCAATGGTTAAGATCATCGCCTGCCACCGTGGGGGACCGAGGTTCCAAACCCCGACTGGACCATCCACACCTCTTCAATGAAGTTGCTGGATATCGGCAAGGAACTCAAGTCAGTTACAACGACAAACTGCGGTCAGGTCGAGACCCCGATGAGGACGACGAGCATGCAGGTGAGCTTCCCTGAGACGGTTTCTGGCAGTTTGTGCAGAAATTCTGAAAAACAGGTCCTAGGTGAGGGACCAGACAAAGGGCGGCTCAAAGACCCCTTATGACGACGACAAAAAATGGAGGGGCGGCGCCGTCTACTGATCACCACCCGGTGGTGAGTTGGCTCCGACGGTGGGGGAAGATGCCGGCCCAAACGTATTGCGAGGGTCCGCTGGGAACGTTTGGCGGAATCCCCTGTCAGAAAGAGTTTCAACTCCCACCTTCCGACAGAACTTTGCTCAGGTTCCGGGGGAGGCGGGGGACATCGAGTCCGAGTGGACCGTGTTCCGCGCCTCCATTGCTGGGACAAAATATCTATTGCATCATTAACTCTCACAGTACAGTATTTTTGGGCATTTAATGATTTTGAGCTCCACTTAAAGTACTTTTTCACGTCGGTATTGAGAAAACTGTATTACCCCGGGTCAAGGGTTTTCATCCCAAGGGGTCCCAGTAATTTCTCCTCAGCCATTTCAAGAGCCTTCCAGGCTCGCTCCACTGCAAAAAGTTCTGGAGCCTTTCAGCAAAAGAAAAACAAAAACAGCCATGTTAGCACTTAATTCTAAAAAAAAAAAAAAAAAAAAATGATGATTGCTATAGTAGCAGTACCAACTTACCACTACCATGGCGATAGTGAAGTTTGGTCTCAGTTGGTAATCACACCAGGGGCTAGATGCTCCATAACTGTCCTTATAGATACCTTTTTTGTGTACAAGGTCAGAATGCTTCTCATTGGGGTCCATTGGCTCGCCAGACACCCAGAAACAAGGATCAAAGGACTGCTGGATTTGTTCATTCCATTTGGTGTATGAGATAAACACCTCTTTACCTGCAACACAACACAACGTACTCTGAGAGACTTAGTTTGCTAAATACAGTGGGCACGGAAAGCATTCAGACCCCCTTCAATTTTTCACTCTATTATATTGCAGCTATTTGCTCAAATCATTTAAGTTTTAATGAATTCATTGATTAATGTACACACAGCACCCCATATTGACAGAAAAAAAAACGGAATTGTTGAAGTTTTTGCAGGTTTATTTAAAAAGAAAAACTGGAATATCACACAGACATAAGTATTCAGAACCTTTGCTGTGACACTCATATATTTAACTCGGGTGAACAGCATGAGCAGTCTTCTTAAGGTCATGCCACTTCATTTCAAATGGATTCAAGTCTGGCACTTTGACGAGGCCATTCCAAAACCCTCCTTTTGTTTTTTCAACCCATTCAGAAGCCGAGTGGCTGGTTTGTTTTGGATCGTTATCCTGCTGCAGAACCTGAGCGCGCTTCAGCTTGAGGTCACAAACTGACGGCTGAACATTCTCCTTCAGGGTTTTCTGTTAAACAACAGAATTCACGGTTCCACTAATCACAGCAAGTTGTCCAGGTTCTGGAGGAGCAAAACAGGCCAAGACCATGACACGACCACCATCATGTTTGACTGTTGGTATGATGTTCTTTTTCTGAAATGTTGTGCCACAGTTATGCCAGGTGTAATGTGACACTCTCCTTCCCAATAGCTCAACTTTCCTTTCCTCATTCCATATAATATTAGCCCAAAAGTCTTGGGAATCATTCAGATGCTTTTTTCAATTTTTTTGCTCAGCAGTGTTTTTCGTGGAACTCTGTCATGGATGCCCTTTTTTCCCCCCAGTCTCTTCCTTATTGCTGTGTCATTAACACTGACCTTAACTGAGGCAAAGTAGGCCTGTTGTTCTCAGTTCCTTTGTGGCCTCCCGGATGAGTCAATGCTGTTCTCTCAGGGTAATCTTTGTCGGCCAGCCACCCCTGGGAAGGTTCATCAATGTTCTCCATGTGAGGATAATAGCTCTCCCTCTGGTTTGCTGGAATCCTCTAGCTTTAGAAATGGCTTTGGGAACCCGTTCCAGACTGACAGATGTCAATTACTTTATTTCTCGACTGTTCTGTCATTTTGTTGCAGCTTTTTTAGATCTTTCGAGACAGATTCTGTTGAAGTGATTTCTTGATTGAACAGGTGTGGAGGTAATTAGGCTTGGGTGCGATCAGTGAAAATTAACCAAAAATTGTGATGAGCCATAATTAATTATCTTTTTAACAAGGGGGTAATTACTTTTTCACAGGACCAAGGTAACTGAGAAGTTTTTATTCCTTAATAAAAGGAAATCAAAAGGTACTTTTATTATTATGACATTATTATTTTTTAAAGTAATTTAGGGGTATTATTTGATAGACTCATTGGTTCAACCCCCTGCATCAATACTTTGTAGAGCCACCGTTCACTGCAATTACAGCTGCAAGTCTTTTGGGGTACGTCAGCTATCATCTTTTGCACATCTCGACACTGAAATTCTTGCTCATTCTTCTTTGGAAAATAGTTCAAGCCAGATTGAATGGAGAGCGTCTGTGAACAGCAATTTTTAAGTCTTGCCACAGATGCTCAATTGGATTTAGGTCTGACTGGGCCATTCTAACATGAATATTCTTTGATCGAAACCACTGCATTGTAGCTCTTGGCTTTATGTTTAGGGTCGTAGTCTTGCTGGAAGATGAATCTCCTTCCTAGTCTCAGGTCCTATGTAGCCTCCAACAGGTTGTTTTCCCCCAGATTTGCCCTGTATTTAGCTCCATCCATCTTCCCATTAACGCTGAGCAGCTTCCCTGTCCCTGCTGAAGATAAGCAACCCGACAAATGATCTTGCCACCTCCATGTTTGACAGTGGGGATGGACTACTGTGCAGTGTTAGTTTTCCGCCACACATAGCGCTTTGTATTTAAGCCCCCAGAAAATTCTAATTTGGTCTCACCTGACTAGCACCTTCTTCCACGTTTGTGGTGTCACCCACATAGCTTGTGGCAAACTGCAGAAATGACTTCCAATAACTTTCTTTCAAAGACTGGCTTTCTTCTTGCCACTTCTTCCATAAAGGCCAGATTTGTGGCATGCATGACTTCTAGTTGTCCTCTGGACAGACTCTCCCACCTCAGCTGTGGATTTCTGCAGCTCCTCCGGAGTGACCATGCTCCTCCTGACTGTTTCTCTGACTCGTGCTCTCCTCACCCGCTCTGTCAGTTTAGGTGGACGGCCATGTCTTGGTAAGTTTGGAGGTGTACCATACTTTTTTCCATTTTTGGATGACGGATTGAACATTGCTCCTTGAGATGTTCAGGTGTATTTTACAGTATATATAAACAAATTACACAGAGGTGGACTTTATTTTCGAATTAGGTGACTTCTGAGGGCACTTGATTGCACTGCATTGTATTTAGGGGTTTGAGATTACAGGAGGCTGAATACAAATGCAGATCACTTCACAATTATGTGCTACTTTGTGTTGGTCTATTACATGAAATCTCAACAAAATACATTCAAGTTTGTGATTGTAAGGTCACAAAATGTGACAAAGTTCAAGGGGCATGAATACTTGTACCTGTACCTGTATAATGAAGTATGGGACAAATCAAGTTTCAACTTTAATCTTGAGGGAAGAACGTTGATTGATGCAGGAGTTGGCATTAAACAGAACACCGTGTGTGAGGGTCAACAATGGCATTGTTGTTGCTGGTAGATTTGGTGTGGTACACACAGTTTCCCTGTCCCAGCTGAAGTTTTTCCCCCCTCCCTCTTCCTCTCTCAGTTCATCTCTTAATAAGTGATCAGTGTGGTTCTGCACCTGCTTATATGTACAGTCTACAGTGTCGGTTATGGTATGGTGCTATATCAATATAATATAGAATTGAATACGAAGATGGCAGAAAGCAAACACAGACTTATGTTTCTGGTGCTAAATCAGTAGAAGAGTCACAACAGTTTTTTTTTTTTTTTTTTTTTTAAATGAAGTATGTTAGTGTAAACCAGATAGAAAAACCATTATAGAAAAACCATCAACAACAAACTAACATCATCCAATCAAAACAAACACAAATGGGCAACGAATCTAAATATTTATTTGTAATGTGTGTGTTGGTACCATTTCTGTGTACTTTGGCTCCATCATAAGGAAACAGTCCTTTGACACGTAGCTCCACAATCCAGCGGATGGTTGACTTACAGAGACCAATTATCTCCACAGCTGCTCCGTCTCTGCATAGAGAATTTCTAATTTGTAACTCTGATTCACATCAGTAATCATGCAAAGTTCCACAATGTTCTCATTCACGTTTTGCGATTGTTAAATCAAAAATGGGGAAATTCCAAATAGGGGTGTTTCTTGAATTTTTTAGTTGCAGGTAACCAACTGGTTAGCACATCTGCCTCAAAGTTCTGAGCACCTGGGTTCAAATCCGGCCTCACCTGTGTGGAGTTTGTTTGTTCTCCCCTTGCCTGCGTTGGTTTTCTCCCACATCCCAAAACCATGCATGGTATGTTAATTGAAACAGGGCCAAACCATCTCTCTCCTCCGGTCATGAGGTAACACCTGGTTCCACTTTTCATCGCAATATTCATCCGACTCCATCAGTTGCCGACTTTCACGTCTCCACCATGGTTTTCCACGACACACCTCTATTGCGACACCGGCTAATCTGCTTTGGATCTCATCACGGAAATCAAACTTACTCGCTGCCCACGCTGAATCCACAGAAGCTCTTGCCGCAAACTAATCTATATCATATCTAAAGACAGTATTCCAACAGTATTGACCGGCAACTACTCCATTTCCGCATCCGGATTCTATAAAATCACACATGATCAGAACATTCGCCGAGTGAACGTCTTCAACCTCTGCCCACTACCCACATCCTCCTCAGCTCCTTCAAAACAAAATCAGAATCATCTTTATTTAAACTGCCTGTGACGATGGCGACCCCCCCCCCCCCCCCCCCCCCCGAAAAAAACTCGTCGGATTTATACGATTCACGTAAATGGCCTATTTTGAGTGCAAAACAGCGAATTTCGCCAAAAAGCGCCTGATTTGCATTTATGGATAGTACACTTGAGTGGAGGAGTTTGAGATCCGTCTTGACTCATAAGTGAAGTTTAGCCTGGCCATCAAACACCGCTGGTGTCTGCTGGCTTCAAGCCGGAAGGAGCGACAGATAGAAAGAGTCACTACCGATGTGGCCATATCTAGACTTCCTGATTACATAGAATCTCATTTTCATTAGCTCTCCCGACCGGTATCCGTATAGCATCACGACGACAGGCAGGACTGTGATTCAGGAATTACGTCAAATTTATTCAGATTCTATTTTGTAGTAACGAGTAACAAAGATGGTTAGGGAAATACAATCAAAGTAAGAGTCTACATTTTATTTAGGAAATGGGCCAATTGCCAAAAATATAAATAACAGGGCTGTCTATTGATTTAAAAAAAAAAAAAAAGAGAAAAAAAATGACTCACACTTTTGCATTTTGATTAATCGCCATTAATCACATGCGCCAAATATACCACACATCGCGTCTCATTTTGCTTTGAGATGGTATTTTAAACTGCTTGTGCTTTACTTAAATGAGAGTTCCGCGCTGCAATACATGCAAATGATCCTTTTTTTTTTTTCCCAAAAGTCCCATCGGTGTAAATTTTGAAACAAAATTGTTCACCAACCACACCAATCGGAGTCTCCTCGCTCATCTTTGCACAGGCGAAAGCATTGACCTGATCACTGACCTTATAGAAACATGCACCGCATTTCAGATTTCCATCTACAGTTAGGGTAAAGGAGCATGTGGTCAAAATAAATTGTGCGATTAATCTGAGTTAATACATGATTAATCCAATTTTTTTTGGTGATTAATCATGAGTTAACGCTTTAGCTCTGACAGAACTAATATATAGGGATAGGTAATATCAATTCAGCAAATCCTCTGAATTGACTCACCTTGTAGCCAGTGGAGGGGGGAGCGCTTTGCATGTGATCGGTGTTGTATTGGCGGAAGCCGAACTTGACCGAGCAACAGCAACAATGGTGACGAAGCAAGAATCGCAGCAGTGAAAAGTGAGCGATTTATATTTTTTAAATCTGACGTTTGGGCCCATTTTCGATTCCCTTGTATTTTTAAATACGTAGTAGAATAAAGTTCAACCAAACTCACTGTTTTGCTTCCGTTACCTTGTTTTAGCATGCGCCGAATAATACGGTGCGCCTTATGTACAGAGCTAGACCCCGTAATTGAGACTGCACCTTACAATCCGGTGCGCCTGATGGTGCGGAAAATACGGTAAATTAAGATTAAATAATTTCAAAAGGTAATCAATCGATTGTATCGATACTAGGAAATACACTGGATATTAATTTATCTAATAATATCTATTCTATCTAATCTATTTATCCAATAATAATAATAATAACCTTTTTTCTTAGCAAATTCACATCTAATCAATATTTCTGTGTTACCTGGGAGTAGCAGGTATGCCTTTGTTTCTTGCTCTCTCACTCTCTCCCATTTTATCCATCCAGGTCCCACAGTTAAAACGGTTTCCTCCATGGACAAAGCCTGTTGCAGGATCCACGTTAATACCCACATTGAAACCTAAAAGGAAGAAGAACACAATGAGATGGTTCCGCTGTCGACTCTACAATGCTCTCTATTACTTTGTTTTTTTTAAAAGTATTTTTCTTGCTTTGTTGAAAACCCTACGCCAGTCACCTACACAGGGGAAGAATTGCTCAACATCAGGTAGCCTACTGTCATCAATCTTTTTTCTCCAATACTGTATTTACCCCAAATTCACTTTTTTTTTTTTTTTTTTTTTTTATTTATAAATACTACTGTATCACCAGCGAAGCAGCACCACCTAACCGAACCTAAACCGACAAGCCAACGCTTCAACAATACCACTCTGCAATAACGATGACAGCTTGAAGTCACGTAATCGCCAGTCAAAGGTTTTTGCATAAACAACACACGTCTCACTGAAATCAACAGGTGGTTGGTCGGTGCAGCAAACAAGCAGCATTCTAAACAAGCAAATATTTTACTAAAAATAAAATGGGTTGCACAGACACTTGCAAAAAATGCAAGTCTATCCCCAAATATAACAAAAGCACAAGTGCTATGAACACTCATCTGAAAAGGCACCCGCAGAGGCCAGCTGACAAAGATCCTAAATCCAAAGTCAGCCATGAGCCAATTCACCATACGCACTCCTGTAACAGTTAAAAGACAGAAAATATACTGGCTCATCTGCTTACATGACAAAAAGAAGACAAGCGCTGGTCGATCAATAACCCCCTTATTGTGAAAATTAACGGTTACTGTTGTTGTTACTCTTGGTTGTTGTTATGTTGGTTAATGTGGCACTGCAAACTCCGGCTGGCCAGGTAAATGGACTGGAACAAAATCACCCAGATACACTCATTATTCATGGGGGGACGGGGGGGTTGGACAGAGCAAAACTCCATCGTGAGCCTCCAAAATATAATCAGAATGTGGACTGTTCCACCGGGGAGAATAACACTGGATCACTGCTACACTACTCTGAAAGAAATATATCGCTCTGTCCCCTGAGCAGATTTGGGGTTGTTTAATCACTTTTTTAAAAATTTTTTTATCTCCCTTAATCCAGTATACAGAAAGAAACCTGCAAAGCCTATGGCAAAAACTGTCAAAACGTGGACCAATGAAGCAAAACTGGAATGACAGGACTGCTTGGACTGCACAGATTATTGTCTTCAAACCTTGAAACAAGATTTGTGAAAAACAAAAATGCATTAGAGTTAGATTTTATTTTTTTTAAATTTTATTTGTATATATTTTTGTAAGATTTAGCACAATGGACATCCTACAATTCTGTGGTTCACTGCTAACTGTTAAGTCCTGTACAAGCAGGTACAGGTCAGAAGAAAAATGAAAATAACCAAGTTATGTAGATATGCTGAAGAACCAGTTTTCGGCATATAACTGTGGCAATATGGTGTCGGCAAGCTATCACCAACGACAGGAGATCTTCCCTTCGAGTAGAGTCTAAAACGGCCTCACTGACAACCCGAATAAAACAAATACATTAACAGCCTCCACCAATGCGACCACACTACATCACACCTCTGACTCCCCAAGAAACCTGCCTTTACGGGACTGAATTACTCCAGGCCTGTCTCATAGTCTGTTGAACTCTTAATGTTAGACCAACTGAACAGCATCACAGGACACCTGCTCGATGCCAAGCAAACAGGATGACAGAGTCAACATGCTTCATCTTGGAAAACTACGACAATACAGGGACCTGCGCTAAGATCGACAGTGCAGAGACCTGCGTGGAGATATCTCTCCGTCTCTCTCGCTGACGCAGACACACACACCTTCGTCTCTCATGTTCATGTCTATCTTGGGTCCAGCATCTCGCTCTCTGAAGGAAATTCCCTCAAGGTGGCGCTGCAGAATCTCTTGGATCACATCATACAGAGGCTGCTCCTGTACACAAACACTGTACATGTCAATACATAATTCCCCATGATATTATTGTTTGGTGGTTGAAAGTTTTCTGCTTGACAAGTAATTTTGGGAGGTGGCAAGTGATGATACATGAAGGTACATACCACTTCTCCTGGTATACAGGGCTCACTATCATCGGTCGGGTACATGCGTGTGACAGGAGACTGGAGGATACAATGCCCTTGGGGAACATGGCTGACGTAATCCTGAAAAGTAATTGTATGGGTCATTTTCATATAATTTGATCAATAAAAGTAAAGATGCGTACAAAAAAAATTCTAATTTACCAATTTCCTTTACTACAATTCTTTTTTTTATGCCGTCAGCCTTGGTTTTACAATATATGGTTAAATCCCATACTGAAACAGCCACCCTTAAAGTCCTAACTTCAAAAGGTTATTGAAAAAAAATTACAATTAAAAAAAATAATAATAACAAATTAAAAAAAAAAAAAAAATAATTTTTTTAAATTTTGGGCATTCATATTACAGGCTTATTTACAGAGCAAATGGTGGAAGACCATTGAAATACAATTCTGCCCAAAAGGTGAAGACAAACGTGCATAACGGTAAAGACAAAGTTGAATAAAAATCATGTGAGTTGCACATTTAGGTGTTACCCTTCAAACTCTGCAGATACAAGTGCATAAATAGTCCTAACTACTCATTAAACCCATTATACTTGTCTTTATACAACAGTAATAATAATGGTAAAGGACCTGTAACACTTTCACAAATTCATACATGTTCATCAATCATGAACATATTCATTCAATCATGAACTTCATTTTAGACACCTAACGGCGAACGTTTGCCATGTCTTTACCATTACGGATCAAATTATATGAAAATGACCCACATGATATTAGGCAAAAACAAGTGCGATGCATCGATGCTCTGTTCAACTTGTCTGATTTCTCAGATACATATTTTTAAAGATCTGTAAAGGACTTCGGCTTTGGACACAGAGGTTTACGGTACAAGTCCCGAAGCGGACAAAAAAAACCAAAAACACAAACAAAAATAGAAACAAATAGCTGCAGCAATGCTAGTTGGCTTCCTGGCTTTGAGATAACGTTGAGCAAATTGAATAAGTTGCCGACAGAAGTGACGTCAGCCCAAACTGCGAATGTTTTTAAATCCAGGTTAAAAACTCTCTCATGCTTTTTAATTGTATTTTTGTTTTAAATGTTTTTAACCATGTAAAGTACATTGAGTTACCTTGTGTATGAAATGCGCTCTATAAATATATTTGCTTTGCTTAAGAAATTAAATAATTGATCAGCATAAAATAAATAAATTGCAAAATTAATATAATCTCCAACTCAATGTAAGCCTACTGAGAAAAAAGTTTAATAAGCATAAATCAAGCCAAAGGATGGAATCTCTATTTTTTTGGAACTCCTTTTTCTCTTTGCGATTTGCCATTCAAACCAAATTGGGCATGTACTTGGCTACCTACTGTATTAAAATCATGAAGCAATTGTTGGGTCTTTAGAGTTTTGATTCTCAGTTACAAAACAATGTATGCTCAGGTCTTTTGACTGTCTAAAGCAAAAGTAGAATTCTATTTTTGGATTTCAATCCCTCTGTCTTTATATGCACATTCCAATTTCCTCCTACCTGGAGGCACTGCAGCCACCACCATACAGCATCACGGCAATTGTATCTGGCGAAGCGACCCTCTCCCAGCAGGTTTGGGATCAAACCATGACGCAATGTCCCTGCGAAGGCCAAGATGATGTTTCTAAGGACACAGTAAGAAGGGCTCAGTTATTGTTCAATTACTGTATCTGACCAGAAAATAATCTCATGACATGACGTGAAGAATCACACACGCACGCAGACACAAATGCATACCGGGCTTCGGTGTGTCTCCCAGTCAGCAGCATCAGTCCTCTGAGAGCAATAAAAGTGTCTCTGCCCCAGCAACGGAAAATTCCAGTACAGAAATGGGGAAGACCTAAAACAACAGATTTGAATCAGTACGAATCGCAAGGGGCCATCAAATTCTTGAATTTGTTTATAATTCAATATTTTCTTTTGCTCGAGTTGTTTGGTGACCTGCAGCCGCTGTCACACAGCACTGCTCCTTCTGGCCAGTTATCGGGCTGATGCAATACGGAACATTCTCAATTTTGATCGAAAGAGGAGGAAGAGTAGGGAAGCGTCCGACTCCACACATCTGAAGAGAACCCAATGCCAAGTGTCGCACAAAGCTTGAGCCGCTCTGAACGAAACTGAACAAAAATTATACACGGAAAATTTACTTCGTCTTGAGGTTGTTTTTTGATTTGCTTCATCATCACATGCAAAGGATTGTGTTGAAAGTTGCATCATTACAAAACAACTACCTTGACATGAGCTTGTAAGTTGCATCCAGAGCTGTGGTGAAAGTTGATACAAGGATTGCATCAAAGTAAGAGGGAATGAGATAGCGTGGGATGTGCTTCAGATAAGTAAACATGGCCTCCAGCCATTGTCCAACCTGAAGACAAATAATGAAATGAATGAAGATCTTTCCGTCACACGAGACAGATTTCACCGAGATGATTTCAATGGGATCCATTAGTTTTCCGCGTTGCTCATGTTCATGCATACA
The DNA here is from genome assembly GCF_024500275.1 of Phycodurus eques. Classification (NCBI taxonomy): domain Eukaryota; kingdom Metazoa; phylum Chordata; class Actinopteri; order Syngnathiformes; family Syngnathidae; genus Phycodurus; species Phycodurus eques. Next base: position 16,214 of record NC_084537.1, read on the forward strand.
TGAAGCCCCTTTCGAGGCTGTTGAAGCTTTACCTGTGCCAGAGGTCCTTCTCTATGTATGAGTCTATTGGAGATATAGTCCATTAGCCAGTCTCCTTGTCTGAGGTTAGAACACACCGGATGGCCTAGGTCATTGTTGGCACGAATATCAGCCAAAACTGACATTAGACCTGCATAGACATAACCACAATATTCACAATCAGGTACTGCTAGATATGGGATTTCCCCATTGCGGGACTAATGATGATTAATATTCTATTTACATTCCACCACAACACACTAAAATAAGACTACTTTGGTTTTCACTTGCATAAGGGGAAATTGCACCAAAAATCCAGAGACTACATATTTCTAGTTGCATACAGATTTGTTCCACAGACTATCGTTCCATAATGTATGCAAGCAAACAGACATTTAATTTGGTTCTATTGGATACACTACAACTAAACAGCGACGGGTTTACTAGTAAAACATGTTACAAAATGTAAATACAGTGGTGACTCGAGATACGAGTGGCCTGACTTACACGTTTTTTGAGATACAAAAACGTTGATTGGCCAGATTTTTGCTTTGACTTGCGAGGCCAAACTTGAGAAATGAGTGCTGTATGGCCGGCAGTAGGCTCCCCTCACTTGACAGCAAGCAGTATTGGCTGACATAATTCGTAAATATTCTTCAACAAAAGAAGCTACAAGCCTTACATTGCCACTACTAGTTGGAGTTTACTTGAAAACAAAGAGAATGACACGAAGAGACACAGACAGCAGCAGAGAGAGCGGGGCCAGGGAGGAGGGGTCGAGAGAGAGAGAGAGAGAGAGAGAGAGAGAGACTGCTTATTTAAAGCACCTGCACAAAATTATTTTGAGCACAAGCCGGCAAATGGACTTTTGTCTTGATGACACGTCATATAACCAGTTAAAATCTTTACATTCTCTTCTATCATGTCTTTATACCTATTTTACCATATACTGCTCATCGTTTTTAAAAAAAAAAAAAAAAAAAAAACCCTAACTTGTTTTTGGGGGGACTTGGAACAGATTAATTGCATTTCCATTCATCTTCATGGGGAAATGTGTGTGGTTGTGAGTGTTTTGAGATAAGAGCATGGTCACAGAACAAAATTAAACTTGTATCTCAAGGCACCACTGTATTGCTACAATCGTGTTTAGCATCTGTGAGTCTCGTGTTTTCAATTAGTGAACCCTTGTATTTTTGTGATCCGCCATTGACAAATTTGCCTATTTGTGGATTTTCTTTAGTAACCGATCCTGTTTTATTCATTGAAAAACTCACCTCTTTGCTGTTTTGTGCTCAGGCCAAAGCCATGTCTCATATAAAAATATTGCTTTGCTGCCATCTTGTGGCATCTGTATGGAATTACAAACCATGTATGGCCGTCAATTACTCGCAGAATTTCACTTATCTCGGGGGACGAGGACCAAGCCCTGCTGGAATAGCGAAAATGCACCCCCGCTATTTGTGGGGGATAGGGACCAAACCGCGCATCGTGAAAATCTGTGACTAATAGACAACCATTAGAATTGCAATGAAAACAAATAAATCGGAAAAGATCTGCTTATAGGTGAATCAGCAGATGCCGAATGGCGAATATGCAGGGACCCACTGTACTACTATATATAGCTTACCTTGTAGGCCTGCATATTTGAAGGTTCCCCATTCTGGAATATTGTAACAGCCTCCGCCATCCTCTTGTTCTTCTGAATCGCAGCGAAATAGCAGGACATTCATGTCTGCTAGTGTTAGCTTTGACATCAGCCTATGTGAGAGTTTCACACAAGATGATAATCAAATACTATACAACATAGTGATGCTAGAAAAGATAAAACCACGAGAAAAAAACAATTCAAAGCATTATTTTAAGAAACTGAATAATACTAATATCTGTTCAGCATTCACCCAATCATAATAAAAACCCAGCCATCCGTAATCCGAACCGCTAGGGTTGCGGGCGTGTCTGAGCCTGTCCCGGCTGTCTTCGGTCGAGACGCGGGGTACAATCTGAACTGGTCGCCAGCCAAATATAAACAAACAACCATTCACACCTACGGGCAATTTAGAGTCGTCAATTAACCTACCAAGCATGTTTTTGGGATGTGGGAGGAAACCGGAGTGCCCGGAGAAAACCCACGCAGGCACGGGGAGAACATGCAAACTCCACACAGGCGAGACCGGATTTGAACCCAGGTCCTCAGAACTGTGAGGCAGATGTGCTAACCAGTCGTCCACCGTGCCGTCTAACAATAATAATTACTATGATTGTTATTAACAGTAATAATAATAACATTTTAAGTAACATGAATAATAAACTGTTCTACAACACTATAGGGTACATTTTAGATCACCGCTGCCTAAATACGTTTGTTGAATCGCAACTTCTGACACCTTACATCTGAAGTTAAACGTATTCTATATATGTTATTGATAAGGATAAAATGAGAACAAACAAGGAAAGTATACAAACATAAATGTAAACTTACTGTGCCAAGGGCATCTTCAGGGCCTCTGCTGGGTTTTCATCTGCAAGACTGCCTTTTCTGTATTTGAGGCTAAACTGTGACAGAAAATACCGGAGTGCCCCAACCAACTTCTGGGCTTTAGGGTCCAAACTAACCCTGCGGGGAGGAGAAAAGGTGTAGCATCTTGAGATATACAGTTGTGCTCAAAATCATAGCAGTCTAAAAACATCCGAATCATCTTTATTTGCCAAGTATGTCCAAAAACACACAAGGAATTTGTCTCCGTAAAGTTTAAAACCCTTAGAACGGTAATACTTTTAATTTAAAGGCCTTGGGAACACCATTCACTCATTTTCTTTACCGCTTATCCTCACAAAGGGTCGCGGGCGTGCTGGTGCCTATCACGCCTATCTAGAGGCGGAGTACACACTGAACTGGTCGCCAGCCATTCGCAGGCATTGGAAACACTGCACATTATATTCCCAATTAAAACATCAAGAAAATGTATCAAGTCTTTAATTATTTTACAGAAAACCAAGAAAAATTAATATTACATCCGTCCATCGATCCATTTTCTACCGCTTTTCCGAGGTCGGGTCGGGGGGGCAATAGCTTTAGCAGGACACCCAGACTCCCCTCTCCCCAGCCACTTTTCCAGGGGATCCCGAAGCGTTCCCAGGCCCGCCGAAGGACGTAGTCTCTCCAGCGTGTCCTGGGTCGTCCCCGGGGTTTCCTCCCGGTGGGACGTGCCCGGAGCACCTCACCGGGGAGGCATCCAAATCATATGCCCCAGCCACCTCATCTGGCTCCTTTCAATGTGGAGGAGCAGCGGCTCTACTCTGAGATCCTCCCGGATGACCGAGCTTCTCACCCTCTCTCTAAGGGAGAGCCCGGACACCCTGCGGAAGAAACCTATTTCGGCCGCTGGTATCTGGGATCTTGTTCTTTCGGTCACGACCCACAGCTCGTGACCATAGGTGAGGCTAGGAACATAGATCAACCGGTAAATTGAGAGCTTTGCCTTTCCGGCTTAGCTCCTTCTTTACCACAACGGACCAATACAAAGTCTGCATCACTGCAGACACTGCACCGATCCGCCTGTCGATTTCCCGTTCCATTCTTCCCTCACTCGTGAACAAGACCCCAAGATACTTGAACTCCTCCACTTGGGGCAGGATCTCATCCCCGACCCGGAGAGGACGCGCCACCCTTTTCCGACTGAGAACCACGAACGAACAATGAATATTGAGCTTTTAAATAAAAAACGGTGTCTGGATTTTTCTTTTCAAACTCAAAGTGAAATACCTGGAGGTGGGGCTTTATGGCGAGCGCCTGGTGGCCGGACCTGCAGCCACGGGGGCCAGCCGGGCACGGCCCAAAGAGGCAATGTGGCTCCCCCTTCCCATGGGCTCACCACCTGTGGGAGGGATCAAGGGGGCCGGATGCAGTGTGAGCTGGACGGCCGCCGTAGGCAGGGACCTTGGCGGTCTGATCCCTGGCTACAGAAGCTAGCTCTACGGATGTGGAACGTCACCTCTCTGGCAGGCAAAAAGCCTGAGGTGGTGTGCGAAGTAGAGAAATTCCAACTAGATATAGTCGGCTCGCCTCAACACACAGCTTAGGCCGCGGTACAAGTCTTCTTGAGAGGGGTTGCACTCTTTTCCACTCTGGAGTTGCCCACGGAAGATGCCGGTCCGACCTAGCAGACCCAAATGTATTGTGAGGGTCTGCTGGGGACGTCTGGAGAGTCTGCTGTCTGAAGGGGTTTCAACTCCAACCTCTGACAGAACTTCGCCCAAGTCCCAGGGGAGGTGAGCGACATTGAGTCTAAGTGGACAATGTTCCGCGCCTCCACTGTTGAGGCAGCTGAACCAAGCTGTGGCCGGTAGGTGTTCAGTGCCTGTTGTGGCAGAAATTCCAGACACCAGCGGTGAGTGATGGCAAAAACTTGAGCTTGGGAGTTCGGTGAAGCCATGGAGAACAACTTCCGGATGTCTTCGAGGACATTCTGTTCCACCATCCGGCGTCTCAGGAGGGAGAGCCCGTGCACTGTCAACACCGTGTATAGTGGGGACGGGGTGCTGCTGACCTCAACTTGTGACATTGTTAGTCGGTGGGCCAAATACGTCGAAGACCTCCTCAATTCCAGAGACATGCCTTCCTTTGAGGAAGTAGCGTCTGGGGACTCTGAGGTGGGCTCTCCCATCTCTGGAGTCGAGGTTGCTGGGGTGATTATAAAGCTCACCGGTGGAAGAGCCCCTCGGGTGGATGAGATCTGCCTGGTCTTCTTAAAGGCTCTGGATGTTGTGGGCTGTCCTGTCTGACACGCCTGTGCAACATCGCATGGACACTGGGGACAGTGCCTCTAGACTGGTAGACAGGGGTGGTGGTGCCCCTTTTTAGGAAGGGGACCGGAAGGTGCGTTCCAACTGCATGGGGATCACACGCCCCAGCCTCCCTGATAAGGTCCATTAGAGGGTTCTGGAGATGAGGGTCCGACGGGAAGTCCAATCTCAGATTCAGAAAGAGCAGGGTGGTTTTCATCCTGGTACTGTTAACTCATTCACTGCCAGCCGTTTCCTGAGCAGGTAACCCCTAGACTGCCAGGCATTTTCGAGCAATTTCACTGATTTTTCAAGCCCCACAGAATATTGTGTACGATGACGATGTAAAAACCAAAACCACCAAAAGAAAGAACAGACTCTCTTCTTTCATCAGAATTTTTTTTGTCTCTAGCTTATACCGTTCTTTAGTAATCAGCAGTCAAATATAGGTTACTTTCAGCCAAATCTGTTTCTGGAGGAAAAAAAACAGAACAATGACTTGGAGGCCAATATTTTTTTTCTTAAGTGAAAATCTCAAACATCTGAAGATAAAACAACAGTGAGAAAGTACTTTTGACAGAAAATAATTTATTTGCAAATATAACTATGTACAGAATCTATTTTAGACAAAAATGCCTGAACAAATGGGGCTCCCACACTTCCCTCCAAATTCTCCTCTTCTCCCGTTTGCTCAATAGTCCAGGTTTTTATTACCTTTCGGATAAAATCTAGCAAAGTTTTATTTTTACATCTGGAATTTATTCTTTGGTGGCAGTGAATGGAATCTTGTGTGGTTGTCATTCTCCTTGAAACCAGTCCCTAAGTCTGCTCGAAGCACAACCTGTGAAGTTTAGAAATATAACTATTACCGTATTTTCCGCACTATAAGGCGCACTTAAAAGCCTTTAATTTTCTCAAAAATCGACGGTGTGCCTTTTAACCCGGTGCGCCTTATGTGTGCACTGAGTTCCAAAATCTGTAAAAATGTTGTTGTGCGAGTTTGGTAAGCGCTCCACTTTATTGATTGTCAGACCATTTCCCGCCGACATAGGGACGTAATAGTACACTACGTACGCTGGCAGCGATAAACCAATTAGAGAACATTACGTAAAGCCGCGTATGGTACGTACGCTTACCCCTGCCATGCCTCCGGTAGGTAAACTGTACTAACTAAACAACATTTGTTTGGCTAAGGACCCCAGAAAAATGGGATCAGCGAAGAGATATGCTATGAGTTACGCGGTTGTAAATGGGAATAGAGCAGCCGCGAGAAAATTCAAAATCAAGCGCAAGAACAGCCGGAAGAAGCGTCTCTACAGTCACCATTTGACTGAATCCGATAACAATAGCCCAAGACATGAAGATCGAACACTTTCAAGGAGTCTGTCTGAACAATGTGTTGGTGTCTCTCTGGGTAAGCAACATATAATTGTCTTTGCTTCCCCTCTAAGTTGGTCATGTTGACAAAAGTAGTTGCAATAAACTCAGTCAGGATTTGATGTCATCAGTCCATGATACAACATTATATAGGTCCTTGGGTCATCCTGATAGAAGACCAGGATAAGTTCCCATTCTTTGACTTGAATGTGACATCAACCTACGCATGGCCATTCTCTTCGTCACTGGATTCCTCCTCATTAGTTAGTTCTTTGTATGGACTATATTCCGCGTCATCTTCAGTTTCTGACACCATCCATCCATTCCATTTTTCCATACCCCTTATCCTCACAAGGGTGGCGGATGGGTACACCCTGAGCCAATAGCAGGGAACAGAGAAACAAACAACCACTCACACACACAGGCAATTTAGAGTCTTCAATCCACCTACCATACATGTTTTTGGGATGTGGGAGGAAACCGGAGCGCCCGGTGAAAACCCACGCAGGCACGGGGAGAACATGCAAACTCCACACAGACGAGGCGTGATTTGAACCGGGGTCCTAAGAACTGTGAGGCAGAAGTACTAACCAGTCTTCCTTCTCAAATCCATCTTCACTGTCACTTTCCTTGCCTCTCCCCTCCTCATCATCAATGCGGTGACCATCAAATATCCATTTTAAAGGATTGCAGATCATTTTTGCCAAGTACCCCATCATTTTCTGCTCTTTATCTCTTTTCTCCTCTCCTATCAATGTCTGCTGTTCCACTGAACAATGTCTGGAACAACGCATTTTCTCATGCTTTTTCAGAGAGAAATGCATGTACAACGGGTTAGCGTCATCCTTAAAACCGTGAATTTTTCACAGAATTAATGACCTCACTAATTGAACTCCACACGACTATTATTTTAAACATGGCCCTTTCAATTACTTATTCCCATTACATTCACTGAGGAGCATGGAAATCGTGAATGTTGGGTCTTTGGTATCGTATGACTCGACAACACCTACGGGTAAATGATTGCCATGGAGAAATATAACTTCTATCAAAAACAGTGAAGCATCTGGTTGATCATGTTGGACTGCTATTATTTTAAACACAACTGTAGGTTCCAAATACTAAGTAAAGACTTTTCAATCTGGGAGTAAATATTCACTGGCAGGATGCAGTTTTGTGTGAGTGAGTACTATTAGTACCTGAAGGCAATGACACTTCCTGGTGTCAGTCTCTTGAAGCTGATTTCCTGGACAAACTCTGATCGACCTTTAGATGTCACACCGGCTTGGTTCACCACTGAGCTCTCCTGTAACTGTATACAAACATTTGTTAAAGCATAATCCCATGTAACACGCACGGCGAAAGAAAAAAACATTCATGGCAACTACACCGTGTTCCAAGCAATTCATTATGCATTCATACGGAGGTCTAATGTTTATTAATTAATTGTTTAATTTAAAAAAAAAAATCAAATTAATTTGCACTTAAATAACAAGAACTCTGACATGCACACAACAATGATGAAGAAAATATCTATTTCCATTTACTGGAATATGCTCTTTTATCTCTACTGAGTATTCAGGCATGCCATTGATGTAGTTGTCATCCTTTTTGAAGCTTCCAGAATGTCTGTCCACTGTCCTGGCCTCCAACACTACCTCTTCAATTTTTCCTGGAGAGAGAGTTTGTGTTAAAGCATAAAGGAATTTGTAGATGACAATGACAAAAAATACAACAATATAACCCAAGTCAAATAACTACTACTTAGTACTATTATTATCTTAGAAATTGGTTGTAAATGCTGAAACCTGCCTTAAATGATTCATGGTCTCCCCAAAAATCCTGAAATCATGTTACATTTTTCTACCAGCTTCTTATTATGATGCCATTTCGTTTTAAGTAAGCTTTTTCCATTCACTTTATATCGTCAGACTAAGGTGGCAAACTGTCTTGGTATTTCCGCTCAGCATAAGCTTTATCAGCATTTACACAGAATTTCAATGTAAACTGCATTGTGTAGCGGGAAACCGTAATTCCCCTTGAAATTGTATGAATGCCAAAAATGAGTGGCAATATATGACTTTTTATGAACTGGAAGATAGACAAGTGTATCAAACACTGAGTGCAAAAAGACAAATTCTGCACTGTGACCTTCGGTGTTGTGTGTGCTCTCCTACCTGGTATAAACATTGGTGGCACATCAGTGCTGTACTGGTGTGTTTTAGGGTTCTTGAAAGCTGTCCTACACACTGCCACCACTGACTGATGGGTGCTGGGACAGTGACGAGTAATAGCAACAATATCTGCATCAACCTGGTCTACATAGACCTGCAGAGGAGACAGGCCAGAATAGGCAACTACATTGAGGAAAACAATGCAAAACAACGATTTGCCTAATCCGCCTCGACTCTATATAGGCATAGGTAACAAACAAATATTTGTTGGTATTTAAAATGTGTATTTATAAAAGAAAAATATGACTAAAATGATACCTGTATGAACCCCTGAGCAGCGAGTTCGTGATGCAACTTATTGAGTGCCAGTTTCCCAGCAATGATGCCGGTCTGGGGTCCAACCTCGCTAGTGGAAGTCAGGGAGGCAGAATGGTTCCACTTAGGGTAAAAACGCTCCTCTTTAACAACAGAAATCTACACACACACAAAGACATCAATCAATTTGAATGCAAAGAGTAGCGGTATTATATTAGATTACACTGCGAGTAGTGATACTGTAAATTGCAGGGAGTTCCATGATGATACTGGTCTGTGTGTTGCCTGCTTTATTAGTTACTTGTGAAGCAAATCAGTCCATATTTGTATTGCTCAGATTATAATTTTTTTTATTCATCATTCTGCTTTTGTGTTATTTCTTAAAATTAATACAGCCCACTCCATTGAACATACCCCCCCCACAAATATTAGGTCTGAAAAGATGCATTGCGACAGCCCCCGGTGCGATGTACAGTAATCCCTCGTTTATTGCGTTTATTTATTTATGTTCCAGAAAGCTCCTGCAACAAATTAAATGTAGAAAGTAGCGACCACAATTATTGATTGTATTACTATAGTCATTTATTAGTTTCCCATGCCAATATGAGATACTTTAGAGAGGCGCAGGTATTTTATTTGTGCACTTTTTTTTTTTATTTAGAGGCAGGTCTGCTTGAGTGATGTGAACAACAGCCCACGCGGACATGGTCTGAACAGGCGATTTCCTGCCTTAAGCATAGGCCGGCACCGCTCCTCACACTGATGGGTCCTGGCAATATAGTCAGCGAAAAGAATTATGGAAACCCAGAATTCATTGTGGGGATGTTTTAAACTACAGTACTGTAGTCGTAGAAAATCAAGGTAAATGTTGCGCTTGAATTTTTAAATGTCGATATTGTTATTATTTGTGAATTTATTTCATGAAACTCTGACTGAGGCTTGTTTTTTTAAACAGTGGCGTGTTCTTTGAATTCTCAAGCGATTTGGTGAGCTACCAAATATAAGTTGAGAACACTCAGTCAGGGTTGGCACATCCGCCTCACAGTTCTGAGGACCGGGGTTCAAATCCCGGCCCCGCCTGTGTGGAGTTTGCATGTTCTCCCCGTGCCTGCGTGGCTTTTCTCCGGGCACTCCGGTTTCCTCCCACATCCCAAAAACATGCATGGTAGGTTAATTGACAACTCTAAATTGCCCGTAGGTATGAATGTAAGTGTGAATGGTTGTTTGTTTATATTTGGCTGGCGACCAGTTCAGGGTGGACCCCGCCTCTCGGCTGGAGATAGCTGGAATAGGCTCCAGCACCGCGACCCTAGTGAGGATAAGCGGAACGGAAGACGAATGAAATAATCATTTAGCATATAAAGCTGACTATATCAGAGATGTGCAGCAGAGGAACTGCACTTCACTAACCTATAATAAAAGAATAGGGATAGCGAGGGATTATTGTATATTTGAAATATGTGTTGTGTTATATGGTGAGGCAATTCTCGAAAATTATTAATCTGCCTCTGCGATTTTTCCACTGAAATTTCTATCTTGCTTTGTGTTAGCATAATTGAGCCTGTCAGCATTTGACAACAACAACAACAAACTGCTACTTTTCTAAATAGTACATGACCCAAGGGATACAATAGTCACTCCTTATTGATCTGCATTTGTGTTTCCTTTACTCAGGATGTACTAACTGTTACTATTTTAGCCACAGTCAATCCAAATAGTACTTTGGACATGATTTAGAAAGGCACAAACTTGTCTACAGTTATCTTAAATTATCTCTTAAATCAAAGCACTGAATGAACTCTGCCTTCTGCATGTCAGAATTTCCGTTGTCTTTCCTATATAGTGTGACATTTTCTATGTGGTCTTGTGATTGACCAATAGTGTGACGAGGCGCCTTTAAACAGGCCAATTTTATCAGTGTAAAAAAGCGTCATGAAACGACGGAGAGGCTTTTTCTCGAGTAAGTGCCTATGGAAAACGCTTTGTCCATATAAATACAAAATATTGACCGATTGTTTTAATACTTTCAGAGGTCGATGTGGGCATAAAGAGAAATGTCGACATCAATTTTCGTGATGACTGGTCGTAGCTGTCTGACATTACGCGATGTAGCGTTTACAACTTTGTGAACGTCCTTGAGTGGCACAGTCAGAGCCCAGATTTGAATCTGACTGAACATCTCTGGAGAGATCTGAAAATGGCTGTGCACCAACGCTCCCCCATCCAACCTGACGGAGCTCGAGAGGTGCTGGAAAGAGGAATGGGTGAAACTGCCCAAATATAGGTGTACCAAGCTTGTGGCTTCATGTTCTGATTATAGGGTGTTGTGTTTTTTAAATTTTATTTAAAATAAAGTTGCCACGTAAGGTGGGGGGAAAAAAAAAAAAAAAAAAAAGGTCCTGTGAATATCTTCCGCATGTACTGTATATCCTTATTGAGCTGCCTCTGTTTTCTGTACTCCGGTTGCGATGCCTCTCGCCTTTTAGCATATTAGTATTGTATCAATTCTCAGGGCACTTTAGCACACTATTGTTGAGACACTATGGGTCCACACAGGTTGTAACTTTAGCATTGTAAGACTTTCCATTTTGCTGAGGCCAAAGTTGAAAATAGATTGCGTGTGTCACCTGATGGGGTACTAATTCATCATATCCTCGGGTAGAGCCAGTAGCACAGCAGGCCATCGAGACCATAGCAGAACTTGGAAGAGAGTCAAGTGCTGAACGCAGCTGCAAAACAGAAAAAGAATGTTTGACTTTGTACTGCTATTTCATGTGCAAGTACGAGAAGGAATATCTCAATGGACCTCGGTGAAGAAATATAATGACAAATCATTCATTATTGTGGAAAAAGTATTTAAGTACATTTAATTGTTATTTTTAAATTTTAAATACATTTCCATATTTTTGATAAAACACCTGTATAGGACATTCGTTGTCATGGGTTACATCAAGGAACATGGCATGGGCAATGCAGGGCACCAGTGGGCGGAGACTAGGCTGAACAAAAGCTCCAACTGGTTCACCACCATACCGATAGACCAATCTGCCCTCTTCATGGCTATCACCAGCTGACATGGCCTCTAAAAGATAGAGTAACGGTACAAAACACAGGACAGAGATGTTTTAATGACATCACAAAATGGCTTTCTTTAGGCCAGCACACACAGAGCAATGAGACCGAAAGGGAGTGAACTCTCGCACAGTGTGCGTTGTTCTACAAGGGGCAGTCAAAAAGTAGTGAGCCCAATTTAATTTAACAAATAAATAAATCGTAAATTTGGGCGGTTTGGAGTTGAAATACCTTTGTTTCTTTTTTTTTTTTTTTTTTTTTTTAAATCAAAAAGTTTTAAGTTTCTCCTCTTCCTGTTAGCCATTTTGGAAATGATGTCATTGTTGGATGCCCGTCAAATGCTGAGAGTTGTGATTTAATTTCTTGCTTCTAAACATTTTCAAAGGTTGATAAAATGTTGTTGGGAAGCTGCAATAGGCTACAGAAAAGTCAAAAAGTGGGTGTCCGGGATCAGAAGCAAAAAACAAAATCTATATTAGAAGATAGTGTGATAGCGAGAAGGTAATGGTCACAGGTATTTGGTAAAAGGGGTTAACTAAAAGTTTATATCTGTAAATTAAAAAAACAATATTCACAAGAGAGGGACCGTACCTACAACTGTACTACTACAGATGGAGTGGATAGCTAGCAAGTGAGATGAATGATGTCATGTCAACGGTCAGAAGTTATTTCATCCATAAGACTGGCAATGCCGTACATTGCTCTGAATGTGAACTTAGCTCCAATAATAAAGCTGTTAAAAATTTTCTAATTGAATGCTTTGCAATATTTCAAATATTTTTTTCATAGATATCTGATGCCAAACATGTCTGTCAAAATCTGTCTTTCCAGGGAAAAAAAAAAAACAGCAGCACGTAGCCTATTTTTGGAAGACAAGCAAACAATGAGGGCCTCGGGCCCGTCTTATGCTACGTTCAGACTGGCCGTCCAGTGTGAGTTAAAGGGCACTACGAGTGAACAGTAGTCAGACTGCAGACCAGCATCTCGCCAACAAGCTGCATTATGTTCATGTCCGCAGCAGGACTCAAAACTGTGACTCGGTCGTTCCAAAGTCCTTTCGGGTGACCTTTTGACACCCTAAATTAAAGCTGAATGTGTACATTTTTTATTTTTTTTCCCCCCTCCTTGAGCAGTCACCTTGTCGTGGTGGAGGGGTTTGTGTGTCCCAGTGATCTTAGGAGCTAAGTTGTCTGGGGCTTTATGCCCCTGGCAGGGTCACCCATGACAAACAGGTCCTAGGTGAGGGACCAGACAAAGCACGGCTCAAAGACCCCTAATGATGACGACAAACAATGGACTTCGTTTTCCCTTGCCCGGACGCGGGTCACCGGGGCCCCCCACTGGAGCCAGGCCTGGTGGTGGGGCTCGAAGGCGAGCACCTGGTGGCGGGGCCTGCACAGCCCGAAAGGGTAATGTGGGTCCCCCTTCCCATGGGCTCACCACCTGTGGGAGGGGCCATAGGGGTCGGGTGCAGTGTGAGCTGGGCGGTGGCCGAAGGCGGGGACCTTGGCGATCCGATCCCCGGCTACAGAAGCTGGCTCTAGGGACGTGGAATGTCACCTCTCTGGCAGGGAAGGAGCCCGAGCTGGTGTGTGAGGTCGAGAAGTTCCGACTAGATATAGTCGGACTCGCCTCCACACACATCTTGGGCTCTGGTACCAGTCCTCTCGAGAGGGGTTGGACTCTCTTCCACTCTGGAGTTGCCCACGGTGAGAGGCGCCGAGCAGGTGTGGGTATACTTATTGCCCCCCGGCTCGGCACCTGTACGTTGGGGTTCACCCCGGTGGACGAGAGGGTAGCCTCCCTCCGCCTTCGGGTGGGGGGACGGGTCCTGACTGTTGTTTGTGCCTTTGCACCAAACAACAGTTCAGAGTACCCACCCTTTTTGGAGTCCTTGGAGGGGATGCTGGAGAGCGCTCCCGCTGGGGATTCCATTGTTCTGTTGGGGGACTTCAATGCTCACGTGGGCAATGACAGTGAGACCTGGAAGGGTGTGATTGGGAGGAACGGCCCCCCCGATCAGAACCCGAGCGGTGTTCTGTTATTGGACTTTTGTGCTCGTCATGGATTGTCCATAACGAACATCATGTTCAAGCATAAGGGTGTCCACACGTGCACTTGGCACCAGGACACCCTAGGTCGCAGTTCGATGATCGACTTTGTGGTCGTGTCATCGGACTTGCGGCCACATGTCTTGGACACTCGTGTGAAGAGAGGGGCGGAGCTGTCAACTGATCACCACCTGGTGGTGAGTTGGCTCCGATGGTGGGGGAAGATGCCGGTCCGACGTGGCAGGCCCAAACGTATTGTGAGGGTCTGCTGGGAACGTCTGGCAGAATCCCCTGTCAGAAGGAGTTTCAACTCCCACCTCCGACAGAACTTTGCTCATGTTCCGGGGGAGGCTGGGGACATCGAGTCCGAGTGGACCATGTTCCACGCCTCCATTGCTGAGGCGGCCGACCGGAGCTGTGGCCGTAAGGTGGTCGGTGCCTGTCGTGGCGGCAATCCCCGAACCCGTTGGTGGACACCAACGGTGAGGGATGCCGTCAAGCTGAAGAAGGAGTCATATTGGGCCTTTTTGGCCTGTGGGACTCCTGAGGCAGCTGATGGGTACCGGCTGGCCAAGCGGAATGCAGCTCTGGTGGTCGCTGAAGCAAAAACTCGGGTATGGGAGGAGTTCGGTGAGGCCCTGGAGAAAGACTTCCGGACGGCTTCGAGGAAATTCTGGTCCACCATCCGACGTCTCAGGAGAGGAAAGCAGTGCACCACCAACACTGTGTATAGTGGGAATGGGGCGCTGCTGACCTCGACTCGGGACGTTGTGAGTCGGTGGGGAGAATACTTCGAAGACCTCCTCAATTCCACCGACACGCCTTCCCATGAGGAAGCAGAGTGTGGGTTCTCTGAGGCGGGCTCTCCTATCTCTGGGTTTGAGGTCACTGAGGTAGTTAAAAAGCTCCTCGGTGGCAGGGCCCCGGGGGTGGATGAGATTCGCCCGGAGTTCCTAAAGGCTCTGGATGTTGTGGGGCTGTCCTGGTTGACACGCCTCTGCAACATCGCGTGGACATCAGGGACAGTGCCTCTGGATTGGCAGACTGGGGTGGTGGTCCCCCTTTTTAAGAAGGGTGACCGGAGGGTGTGTTCCAACTACAGGGGGATCACACTGCTCAGCCTCCCTGGTAAGGTCTATCCAGGGGTGCTGGAGAGGAGGGTCCTTCGGGAAGTCGAATCTCAGATTCAGGAGGAGCAGTGTGGTTTTCGTCCTGGCCGTGGAACAGTGGACCAGCTCTACACCCTCGGCAGGGTCCTCGAGGGTGCATGGGAGTTCGCCCAACCAGTCTACATGTGTTTTGTGGACTTGGAGAAGGCGTTCGACCGTGTCCCTCGGGGAGTCCTGTGGAGGGTGCTTCAGGAGTATGGGGTACCGAACCCCCTGATACGGGGTGTTCGGTCCCTGTACGACCGGAGTCAGAGTTTGGTCCGCATATCCGGCAGTAAGTCGGACTCGTTCCCGGTGAGGGTTGGACTCCGCCAAGGCTGCCCTTTGTCGCCGATTCTGTTCATAACTTTTATGGACAGAATTTCTAGGCGCAGCCAAGGCGTAGAGGGGGTCCGGTTTGGTGGCCTGGTTTGGTGGCCTCAGTATTGCATCTCTGCTTTTTGCTGATGATGTGGTTCTGTTGGCTTCATCAAACCGTGAGCTCCAACTCTCACTGGAGCAGTTCGCAGCAGAGTGTGAAGCGGCTGGGATGAGAATCAGCACCTCCAAATCTGAGACCATGGTCCTCAGTCGGAAAAGGGTGGCGTGCCCTCTCCGGGTCGGGGATGAGATCCTGCCCCAAGTGGAGGAGTTCAAGTATCTTGGGGTCTTGTTCACGAGTGAGGGAAGAATGGAACGGGAGATCGACAGACGGATCGGTGCAGCGTCTGCAGTGATGCGGACTTTGTATCGGTCCGTTGTGGTAAAGAAGGAGCTAAGCCGAAAGGCGAAGCTCTCGATTTACCGGTCGATCTTCGTTCCTACCCTCACCTATGGTCATGAGCTGTGGGTCGTGACCGAAAGAACGAGATCCCGGCCGAAATGAGTTTCCTCCGCAGGGTGTCCGGGCTCTCCCTTAGAGATAGGGTGAGAAGCTCGGTCATCCGGGAGGATCTCAGAGTAGAGCCGCTGCTCCTCCGCATTGAGAGGAGCCAGATGAGGTGGCTGGGGCATCTGATTCGGATGCCTCCCGGACGCCTCCCTGGTGAGGTGTTCCGGGCACGTCCCACCGGGAGGAGACCCCGGGGACGACCCAGGAGAGACTACGTCCTTCGGCTGGCCTGGGAACGCCTCGGGATCCCTCCGGAAGAGCTGGATGAAGTGGCTGGGGAGAGGGAAGTCTGGGCGTCCCTGCTAAAGCTACTGCCCCCGCGACCCGACCCGGATAAGCGGTAGAAAATGGATGGATGGATGTGTACATTTTATTTACATGTCGATTTCATTCAAATCCACTGAAAATGTATTAGGGCATAATTATGAAACCTCTGTCATTGCTAAATTAGGAATACACAAATACATATATATAAAAGTGTGAATAAGGGGCCTTAAATGTGTAAAAACACATAATACTGTACCTCGTATCAGTGATGTAATCCCTAGTTTTGTAACGAAGATGTTATCCAGTTCCTCACTGCCAGTGAAGAGTTCAGCCACCACATACAGGTTAGGGCACACTGCTCTAGCCACACCTAGCATGAACTATTTCACCACCACCACCACAAAGGAACACATCAAAGTGCAGGAAATGAATATAAAGCGAGATAGAAAAATGAGGAAGGGAAGGGATGGATATATAAATCAAATGTCAAAGCCGGTGAGTGGTAAGGAACAGAAATGGACAAGTAACACCAAATTAATTCATGCAGTCATGGGAAGGAAAGTGAAAGAACACAAAATGCAGGACACAGGGAAGAGAAACACCACAACATTAGTTTGAACAATTACCTCTTATAAGGCTGCTAATTCCCAGCCGATTCACAAATACATTGTCAATAACTTCGCTGCCTGTAAACAGTTCAGCTATCAAATACAAGTTTGGTCTGACCACTCTGGCTGCATCAAGCATTGCCTGGACAAAACATTACATTACAGATAGAGAGAGAAGAAGAGACTTGTCATCAGTCTACAGTAGTTTTGGAATTATTAAATTTTTTGGGATTAAAATCAAATGAGGATTTAACGCAATAGAACGTTTTCTATATTTACTTATTTAAATTGCTCGTCATACTCACAACAACTACTACTAGATTAATAGCTTACCTCGGCGACATGTAATGGTGTAGAGTGGCAGTTATCCAGTCTGACTCCATGAAAATATTTGGCAGTTATTTCAGTGTATTTCTTCATGTGAGCCCACAGATAAGGGCAGTCTTCCGGTCCCTTGCCATAGCGAAGTTTGACACTGTCGCCCCAGCATATCAACTCCCGGCGAATGTAGACATTTGACCCTAAAGGAAGAAGAAATTTAGACCACAGACACAAAAATACAGTAAGCCCCAAACTGACAACACTGATTAAATGTACATTTATGAAACGAGAAAACGACCAAATCAGAAATTAAATGCATTTATTTCTGTTCATACATAGATCGGGTATCTTCAAAGGTATCTCGGAGGCACCGAACCTCCCCGCCGCGCTGGCAAGCGTGAACTGCAGGGAGCACCTGCCAACTCCCCGAAGCTACCCTTTTGGGTGTGGGGGAGTTTACAGATGACGCTCCGTTGGGAAGGAATTGCGGTGCGAGTTTTTCCCTGACCGAATGGCTAACGACACCACTGCAAGCGCTCCGGCCATCCTGCACCTGAAGTGCGTCTTTTTCCTCTTCTTTTCTTCCTTTTTCTTCAAACCAACCCTCGTGAGCGTTCTTGCCAACCACGCGGAAGGTCGACCTGCCTGCCTGAATTGGTCGACGGAACGCAAGTCCAACATGTTACTACATACAAATTAGTCCACATTTGGGTCAAAGAAATAACAGTCACAGAGATTCACATCTCTCACACTGTCACCGCGCAAGCTCATTCCACCCTCACATCATGGGTTCAGGCTCCTTTACCAATGTCCGTCTGTCCTTTGTTTTGCTTTTCTCTGCATTGTTCCCCAGTAAATTCACCGGTTAGATTTCATTACATTTTTATACAACACCCACTACCTGTGTCGTTTGTCTGTTTGGATACGAAAAGAGACATCTGGGATCTAGAACTCTTGCTTAATTTACGAACTCTTCCCTTGACGAGATAAATTGCGAGTGTCATGTCTGGAGAAGAAGAGGCAGTGCTCATCACCTGGCTAACGCCATCTCTACTGTGAAGCATGGTGGTGGCAGCTGCGGGGCTGTTTTTCTGCTGCAGGAAGTGGGCGACTAGTCCGCACAGAGATTAAGATGACAGCTGCCAATTATAGAGAAATTCTTGGCTTCAGGAGCAGCCTGTGAATGTCCTTGAGTGGCCCAGCCAGAGCCCGGATTTTAATCCAATCGAACATCGAAAGGGCTAAAAATGGCTGTCCACCAACGCTGCCCATCCAACTTGACTGACCTGAGAGCATCTGCAGAGGAAAATCTGAGAATATGCCCCAAAACAGGTGTGCCAAGCTAGTAGAGGCAAACCAAGAACACTTGAGGCTGTGATTGTTGACAAAGGTGCTTCAACAAAATATTAAGCCAAGGGTGTGACTATTGATGTACAGAATCTGTTATGTTTGAATGCTTACAATTTTATACTTAGTCATTCTGGGTTATGTAGATTATTATTTTTTTTTTTTTAAAGAATACTCAAATCAGATTTAGAATAAGTCTGTAAAATTAAACGTAGAAAAAGTGAAGAGGTGTGAATACTTTCTGGTGGCAGTGTGCGTGTATATATATATATATACATTTTGTCAACTTCCGTGCGACAGTCATAATAGTTATTAAATTATGGCTTCAATATTTCTCATTTAAGATGTTTTATTATATCAACCTTGTAATGGTGGATGCAGTTCCAGCCCGAATCAAAGCGCCAGTATATGAGATTTTGACATTCCATCATCCAAAATACTATTTCTGTGTCTATGGATTAATTCACCTTTGCCAATTCTGTTTATGAAAGCAGAGAATTCCATCTCTTCTTCTTTTCCTTTGGGCTTGTCCTGTTAGGGGTCGCCACAGCGCGTCATCCTTTTCCATGTAAGCCTATCTCCTGCATCCTCCTCTCGAACACCAACTGCCATCATGTCTTCCCTCACGACATCCATCAACCTTCTCTTTGGTCTTCCTCTCGCTATCTTGCCTGGCAGCTCCAGCCTCATCATCCTTCTACCAATATACTCACTATTTCCCCTCTGGACGTGTCCAAACCATTGAAGTCTGCGCTCTCTCATCGAACCTTGGCTGTCCCTCTGATGAGCTCATTTCTAATTTTATCCAACCTGGTCACTCCAAGAGCGAACCTCAACATCTTCATTTCCGCCACCTCCAGCTCTGCTTCCTGTTGTCTCTTCAGTGCCACTGTCTCTAATCCATACATCATGGCTGGCCTCACCACTGTTTTATAAACTTTGCCCTTCATCCCAGCAGAGACTCTTCTGTCACATAACACGCCTGACACCTTCCTCCACCCATTCCAACCTGCTTGGACCCGTTTCTTCACTTCCTGACCACACTCACCATTGCTCTGGACGGTTGACCCCAAGTATTTAAAGTTCTCCACCCTCGCTATCTCTTCTCCCTGTAGCCTCATTGTTCCCCCACCACCCCTCTCATTCATGCACATATATTCTGTTTTACTTCGGCTAATCTTCATTCCTCTTCTTTCCAGTGCATGCCTCCATCTTTCTAACTGTTCCTCCACCTGCTCCCTGCTTTCACTGCAGATCACAATGTCATCTGCAAACATCATGGTCCACGGGGATTCCAGTCTAACCTCATCTGTCAGCCTATCCATCACCACTGCAAAAAGGAAGGGGCTCAGGGCTGATCCCTGATGCAGTCCCAAGTCCACCTTAAATTCTTCTGTCACACCTACAGCACACCTCACCGCTGTTCTGCTGCCCTCGTACATGTTCTGTATTATTCTAACATACTTCTCTGCCACTCCAGACTTCCGCATGCAGTACCACAGTTCCTCTCTGGGTACTCTGTCATAGGCTTTCTCTAGATCTACAAAGACACAATGTAGCTCCTTCTGACCTTCTCTGTACTTTTCCATCAACATCCTCAAAGCAAATAATGCATCTGTGGTACTCTTTCTAGGCATGAAACCATACGGTTGCTCGCAAATACTCACTTCTCTCCTGAGTCTAGCCTCCACTACTCTTTCCTATAACTTCATTGTGTGGCTCATCCACTTTATTCCTCTATAGTTGCCACAGCTCTGCACATCACCTTTGTTCTTAAAAATGGGCACCAGTACACTTTTCCTCCATTCCTCAGGCATCTTCTCACGCACTAGAATTCTATTGAACAAGCTGGTCAAAAACTCCACAGCCACCTCTCCGAGATGCTTCCATACCTCCACAGGAATGTCATCAGGACCAACTGCCTTTCCATTTTTCATTCTCTTTAATGCCTTTCTAACTTCCCCCTTACTAATCATTGCCACTTCTTGGTCCACCACACTTGCCTCGTCTACTCTCCCTTCTCTATCATTTTCCACATTCATCAACTCCTCGAAGTATTCTTTCCATCTAGCAAGCACACTGCTGGTACCAGTCAACATATTTCCATCTCTATCCTTAATCACCCTAACCTGCTGCACATCCTTCCCATCTCTATCCCTCTGTCTGGCCAGCCTGTATAGATCTTTTTCTCCTTCTTTAGTGTCCAACCTGCCATACATGTCATCATATGCCTCTTGTTTTGCCTTTGCCACCTCTACCTTTGCCCCGTGTCGCATCTCAGTGTATTCCTTTCGCCTCTCCTCGGTCCTCTCAGTGTCCCACTTCTTCTTAGCTAACCTTTTTCCTTGTATGATTTCCTGTACTGTGAGGTTCTACCACCAAGTCTCCTTCTCTCCTTTCCTGACAGAAGATACACCAAGTACTCTCCTGCCTGCTTCTCTGATCACCTTGGCTGCAGTGGTTCAGTCTTCTGGAAGCTCCTCCCGTCCACCGAGAGCCTGTATCACCTCTTCCCGAAAAGCTGCACAACACTCGTCCTGTCTCAGCTTCCACCACATGGTTATTTTCTCTGCCTTTGTCTTCCTAATTTTCCTCCCCACCACCAGAGTCATCTTACACACCGCCATCCTATGCTGTCTAGCCACACTCTCCCCTACCACTACCTTACAGTCGGTAACCTCCTTCAGATTACATCGTCTGCACAAGATGTAATCCACCTGTGTGCTTCTACCTCCGCTCTTGTAGGTCACCCTATGGTCGTGCCTCTTCTGGAAAAAAGTGTTCACTACAGCCATTTGCATCCTTGTTGCAAAGTAGACCACCATCTGTCCCTCCAAGTTCCTTTCCTGGATGCCGTACTTTCCCATCACCCCTATTACCTTCACCAACATGTCCATTACAATCTGCACCAATTATGACTCTCTCTCTTTGTCTGGGATGCTCAGAACTACATCATCGAGCTCCTTCCAGAATTTCTCTTTCACCTCGGGGTCACATCCTACCTGTGGGGCATAGCCACTAAATCACATTACACATAACACCCTCAATTTCAAATTTCAGCCTCATCACTCGATCTGATACTCTTTTCACCTCCAAGACATTCTTAGCCAACTCTTCTTTTAAAATAACCCCGACTCCATTTCTCTTCCCATCTACACCATGGTAAAATAATTTAAACCCTGCCCCTAAACTTCTAGCCTTCCTGCCTTTCCACCTGCTCTCCTGGAAACACAATATATCAACCTTTCTCCTAATCATCATGTCAACCAACTCCCGAGATTTTCCTGTCATAGTCCCAACATTCAAAGTCCCCACATTCAGTTCTAGGCTCTGTGTTTTCCTCTTCTCTTTCTGCCGAAGAACCCGCTTTCCACCTCCACTTCTTCTTTGACTTCGACCCACAGTAGCTGAATTTCCAACGGCGCCCCGCAGGTTGGCGGCGCCGGTGGCGGACGTTGTTAACCCGGGCCACGACCGATCCGGTATGGAATTCTTTGGATGAACGCTCATATTTGTTTGGCAAGGTTTTAAGCCGGATGCCCTTCCTGACGCAACCCTCTGCATTTATCCGGGCTTGGGACCGGCCTACAGTTTGTACTGACTTGTGCCCCCCCATAGGGCTGCATTAGAGTAATTACATCTCAAAGGTCAAAAGTAAAACTCAAGGCACTATTTTGCAAACAAACACATAACATTGCTGTTGACTGAACTGGTTAGTTTATGTATGGACAATAGTATTGGTTTCTATTTTGTGTAAGAAGAAAAATGTAATTAATGTAACTTCTCTTGTATGCTATTTATATTACATATTGATGTTTCCGATATCCACAATTGCTGCTGAAGCGATGCAAATTTCCCCATTGTGGGACTAATAAAGGTTAGCTTACATTACAAATATTTATGAATAATTATAGACCTTTAACCTACCCACATTCTGAAGTGACGTGTGCAGTCACGAACTAATTCATTTCCGGTTCAGACGAGGCGTCCTGTGTGGACCTATATTATTTTATATTTATCTCTCTAAACACGTGTTAATTGGCCAATTATTTTGTTGTTCAAAGTTGGTTACTCTCCACGAAAATGCGGTTCCAGCCAGACCTATGCGACAAGTGTCTTGTTTCACCAAATGTTTTGCGACTGCTTGTAACGATAGCTTAGCAATTAGAATTGACCTAGCCACTCCTCGTCCTTCCTTCGTGACACTTTTTGAAAGAAGCATTCTGCCGAATGGTCACTGCATAGAATAAGGGCACGTGGTGTTTATATAGTGGGGGAGAGTCTCGTGCTAGAAAGGTATACGACCAAAGCTCGTGACATCACAAGGATACGTCTTAGCATTGGCCACAAAATTAGGACAATTTAGAAGGTGAAAAAGAGTTTCAAGCCATATCTCAACAATTCACTACTACAACCCCAATTCCAATGAAGTTGGGACGTTGTGTTAAACGTAAATAAAAACAGAATACAATGATTTGCAAATCATGTTCAACCTATATTTAATTTAATAAACTACAAATACAAGATATTTAATGTTCAAACAGATAAACTTTGTTTTTAGCAAATAATCATTAACTTAGAATTGTATTCTGTTTTTGTTTATGTTTAACAACGTCCCAACTTCATTGGAATTGGGGTTGTACATTGTTCTCAGTCCTTGCACATTTTCAGCACTTACCTTGAAGCATATTTAATGTATTTAGAAACAAAACACATTTCTTTTGGGAGACTTTAATGTATCCCACACACTTTCTTCTCCTTATGTAGCTTACAAATATGCTTTCAGCTTGTGCACCTTACATCTACTATATTTACCTGGCTCTGCAAAGTTGCGCAGCGGGTCATCCCCCATCACCCAACCATTGTGAGCAAGGAAGTGACATGTCTTGTCTGGTTCATCCAGCATCTGCATCTCCTGCTCTAGTGTCATGTCTTGAAATGGGAAGGTGAAACACCTGAGAGAGGAAAAACATCAGGCCCTCTTTAAAAACTGATTATGGAGAATATTCTGCTGAACATTGTAACAAATTCAGTTGTTGAACTCCGTTACAGCAATAATTTGTATCAGACAGAATGCATGAACAAAGTACACCACCCAATCAAACTGGGTCTCAACAGCGTAGCATGGTGGCTGGTTCACCCTGCCACCGTCCGGACCCATCCCTGTGACCCAAGCTAGGCCTGCTTGGGTCACAAGCAGGCCTAGCTTGTGTCAACCGTCGAGACCTTCAAGTTCCTGGGAATTACAGTCTCTCGGGACCTGAAGTGGGCGATCAACATCAACTCAGTCCTCAAAAAGGCCCGGCAGAGGATGTACCTCCTGCGGCTTCTGAGAAAGCACGGCCTGCCACAGGAGCTGCTGAGGCAGTTCTACACAGCGGTCATCGAATCAGTCCTGTGTTCTTCCATCACAATCTGGTTTGGTGCTGCTACAAAAAAGGACAAACGCCGACTGCAACGGACAATCAAAACTGCTGAAAGGATTGTCGGTACCCCCCCTACCCAGTTTTGAGGACTTGCACGCTGCCAGAACTAAGACAATAGCGTGCAAAATCCTCTCGGACCCGCCACATCCCGGTCACCAGCTCTTCCAGCTCCTTCCCTCAGGTAGGTAAAAATTTTCTCTTTTCTAGGTAAAAATTGTCCCAACTAGTAAAATCTTAACTGAAATAATATAGATAACAATAAGTTGCTGTTTTCCCGATCGTTTTATTGCAAAGCAATACAATCAACGTTTATGAAGCAGACTCATAGTCCATTGGAAAACACAGACAGCACAGTACACAATAAGACATAAAAGGAAAGTACATCAGGAAAATTTTTATATCTAATGACCATAATTAGTTTTTACCCGATTCCCTTACAAGAAAACAACAGGCATCCAAGAAATTTCACCTGCACTGTCCAGTATTCAGGTATTTAATTCACACACTGGATTAATTTTTGACTAAAAAATTACTTAATCTATTTCCAGCCACTGAATCGTTTCGAATCGTATCATTCTAAATGAACCAATAAGATCCTTGAATCGAATCGGCAACCACGAATTGTTGCTAAAACAAATCGTTACATGCACGTATGTATGCATGTACGTATGTGTTATTTCATGATTTGTGTTTTATGTTCAACCATTATTATGTACAGCACTTTGGTACAATTGAGTTGCAAAGGTGTTCTTCGTGTTTCATCACATCTCCGTGTATTATGTATTACACTGTCCCTTTGTGGCTTAGGTGTGCACACCAGAAGGAGCAGCACAATGTCACACATGTCAAAGCAAAAAAATACTTCTGAGTGGAAATCACGAAAATGAGTGACTTTAATTGGAATATTTTACAATGGTCTCTTTATTTTATTTAATCGTAAGTTGGTAATGCAATTTTGATGCATGCAATACATTAATTATTTCCAAAACTTGGCTTGAAGAAACATTTCTGAACTGGACCTCTTTGATTATTAATTGAAGACCAACTCCTCTCCACCCACTATATTCTTCTTCCATAATGGGTACCATTTTTGGTCGGAACTACAGAGTACCGTTTCATGTAAAATCAATGGGTGCCATATTTCGGTACCAAGCATGCACTTTTGACTGTGCGCGAAGCGGGAGAGGAAGTGTTGGCCAGCTAGTTAGCTTTTGGCTAAGGAAGCACGGGCTGCCACAGGAGCTGTTGAGGCAGTTCTACACAGCAGTCAGCAAATTAGTCCTGTGTTCATCCATCACAGTCTGGTTTGGTGCTGCCACAAAAAAGAACAAACTGTGACTGCAACGGACAATCAAAACTGCTGAAAAAATTGTCAGTACCTCCCTATCTACCCTTGAGGACTTCCACGCTGCCAGAACTAAGACAAGCGCATGCAAAATCCTCCACATCCTGATCACCACCTCTTCCAGCTCCTTCCCTCAGGTTGGCGCAATTGAACAATGCAAACTCGAACTAGCAGACATTCCAACAGCTTCTTCCCTCTTGCCATAAACATCTTGAACAGTTAACTTACGTTGTATAATTCCATTGAAACGTACTGCCAATTTTGTCTTGAGATTGTCGTCACATCTCTATCGGGCCAATTGTACATTATTCGTGCACTCACTGTAGTAGTCTCACCACTCTGCACTACTTGCATATCAGTTGTTGACCAATAATGGCCACTCATGCTTGAGAAGTATCTGCACCATTTGCACAATTGGCATTGTTCCAGATGATCGCACTACGAGTCACTTTGAACTGTATACGTTTCTTGAAGTCTCTGCGCCATTTGCACAATGGTCACTGTACCAGACTATTGTTCTATTAGTCATTTCAAACTGCTCTAAATTGCTAGGACTCTGCATCATTTGCAGAATTGTCAAAAGAACAAAAACTAATGTATTGGCATTACCACATGACTGTTAACCTTTTACTGCTCAGTGACTGTTATGTTTTTATGTCTCAAAAGTATTCACTGTCAATTGACTGTCTGTTGTCGTACTAGAGCGGCTCCAACTACCAGAGACAAATTCCTTGTGTTTTTGACATATTTGGCAAATAAAAATGATTCTGAGTGGAGGCAGCAGACAGCTAAAGGTTGTTGAAGTACTCTCTCTGGTCGCACAGTGTTAGAACGAGAGTGTCGAGAATAGCAAAAGGGTTTAAAGTCCAGCATTCATCTGAGACGGTTTTTAGTAAATTGATAAAACTAGGTTAAAGAAAAGAGCAAAAACAGCGGAGGAGGCCATAAAAACTATAAAACATAATACAATTACTGTTTATCTTCATTGCAAATAAGTTTGCTTTCCACTTGATTGCGTAATTAATTTGTCTTATTTATACTTATTATTTGTAAGAAATTGGGCGGCACGGTGGACGACTGGTTTGAGCGTCTGCCTCACAGTTCTGAGGACCCAGGTTCAATCCCCGGCCCCGCCTGTGTGGAGTTTGCATGTTCTCCCCGTGCCTGCGTGGGTTTTCTCCGGGCACTCCGGTTTCCTCCCACATCCCAAAAACATGCATTAATTGGAGACTCTAAATTTCCCGTAGGTGTGACTGTGAGTGCGAATGGTTTGTTTGTTTGTTTGTATGTGCCCTGCGATTGGCTGGCAACCAGTTCAGGGTGTACCCCGCCTCCTGCCCGATGACAGCTGGGATAGCCCCCAGCACGCCCGCGACCGTAGTGAGGAGAAGCGGCTCAGAAAAAATGTGTAAGAAATTGTAATAAACCTTGCTTGTAACTTGCTAGCAACTATATTACAGTCTAAGTACATTTATTTTCATAATGCTTGTTTGTTTTACATTTAGGATGTTTTGTTCCAAGTTTATATATTGAAAAGTAAATGTTACATTGAAAACATTTACTTTTATTGTTGAAAACAATCATTTATTACCACACGAACACAAACAAAAGTATCAAAATTTGGTACCATTGAATTGGTAAATATTCAATGTTCAAATGTGAAATGTAACCCATCCCTATTCTTGGCACAATTTTCATCTGTAGCAAAACTATCCTCATATCTGAAAACAATGACCACGGTAGCTTTCAGAAGATCAAATGTGTTTTCACTTACATGCCTGGAGGAACACTCTCCACCAACCTTGGTTAAAATGGCCTAAAATAAGTTTTTGTAAAACTTTGATGACAGACAGACAAATAATAATAAAAAAAATTACCTGGTAACAAGAGGGTTCTTCTTGCTAACAGGGCCTAATTTAGGTCCATGGTCTGCCAGACGCTCATACATAACATTTCCCACAATGCAGTTGGCTGCCTGCAAGTAAACAATTACAAGGAAATATGAAATAAAAGGAGTAATAAAGAGTAATGATTGTTTCTATTCACTTTACTATTTAGTAAACTCGGAACAATTGGTCAGTAGCAAAAATATTTTCACATAGGGTTTGACAAAAACGTACAGTTGTACCTTGAGATAAAAGTTACCCTTAGTTACATGTTTCTCGAGATATGAGCAGTCTGCCAATTTTTGCTTTGACTTGCGAGCGCACACTTGAGATACGAGTGCATTATGGTGGCAGTAAGCTCAATTCAAGTCAATTCACAATAATTGACGAAGGCAACTGCGCCTCATGTAGCATTATCTCTTGTTCCTCAGATTGTTTGGGAACAAGACTCCAGACTGCACTCCTTATGCACTTTTTGTCCTTCAGCCATGTCAACAAGGCCGAGGTTTTCCTTTCGGGCCGCTGAATGACGTACACAGTAAAAAATGTTGGCAGGCAATAACTTAACCCTTTTTCCATTTAGACAGAAACCATCTGCCTTGTAAAGATGTCTGCGCTCCCAAAATAAAATGCAGAAATTGTCAATGAAACTCACGGATCGCGCAGTACACACTTTTTTGAGCCACTTATTGAATTAACTGAGCCTACTGAAATGTTCATCTCCAAATCGTACTATTGGGAGAGGTCCACTTATGAAAACCTCAGCATCTAAACACTGCACTTTCGTTGGGAGATCAATGAAATCTCGCTTCAGTACCGCTGATCACTGCTTGACAACTTCCAGGGTCCCTGTGTGTATAATATGACAGATTTCACAGTTGGGTGCTCATTAATGATCTCCTGGATTTGTTTTAGAGATATCAGACACCATATCATTGGTAGTACACATTACTATAGTGTTCTTCTCACTGCAAAAACGTTACACATCCTTGACAGCTCCATCACCGACTGTTAAAGTTTGAGGTGTCATTTTTTTCTTGTATGATTTAGTTTCATACCTTTTGGTGGTGGGGGAAAAGCATTCTTGGCCAGGGTCTTGTAAAAGTTGCTCAAATCTATTTATAAAGAGTATTTTGAGTTTAGAACATGGACATAGAACGGATTAAACTTGTATCTCAAAGTACCACTGTAAATAAAACAAATCACAAGTCAGACCACCTAAAATTCAGTGTGGGGTGCACCAAGGGTCAATTTTAGGTCTCATTCTTTTTAATCTATACATGCTTCCCCTTGGGGATGTAATCAGGATACAAAGCATCAGCTTCCACGGTGACGCACACTGCTGTGTCTCCTGATGACACAGGTCCAATTGATACAACTTTTAACTGTATTTTAGATATTGAGTCATGGATGGCAGTGAATTTCCTACAGCTCAACCGGGACAAAGTTCTTTTAGTTATTGGCCCTGAACGCAATCAAGAAAAACTCTTACCGAAACTACAAGATTTATACCATCAGTGTGTCAAGAACCTGGGAGTCAGACTATGAGCTAAATTTGATTCCACACATCAATAATGTAACTAAGATAGGTTTTTACCAAAAATAATAGGTTGCACAAGTACGCCCAGTCATTTGAGGGAGGGGAGAAGAAAAAATAAAATAAATAAATAAATAAATCACAACTTTGAAAGCAGACACACACTAAACCCATCGTGGTCTCTAAATCAATCAGCGATAGTGAAGGGCGTCCCCCTCTGATTGGCCGTGGTCGGTGTGTGCGTGGGTGTCTGCGTGCGTGCATTCTTGCATTAGAAATGCAGGTGCCGCAGTCAGACAGAGAGTGCTGCTTGCGTACTTGAGGTTAAATCTTTGACGGCTGTAGCTGTACAATTGCAGAAAGTTGAGCAGCATAATTTTAATTCGTCCCAAAGTTTACTGCCACTGCAATGATGTGGGAACAGTTTGGATTCAATACAGATGAACGCCATCTAGCTGGTATGTCAAATTTGTTATGAAGTTGCAACAAAAACTGACAACACAACATAAACCTCAAAGTGAGAAAATCCATTTAAAACACAACCATCCCACCCAATTTCTTCAGCTGGGAACTAAAAAAAACACATTGGGACATTTCCCGTTTCCTATCCGCTTGCAGTTAAGGAAGCCTTTGCCCAACTATGCAAATGACAAGTGACAGCGTATATGGCACACCCTCATATACAGTACAGCGTTTCTGGCTTTATAGCGAAAGAGATGCAGCCATTCAACATGTTGAAAAAGCAGCGTTTAAAGAAATTCTTCAGACTAGCAATAGGCAGTATGAATTTTGATGGAACGGGTTGCTTTGATCTACTTGTGGTATTAATGTTCATTTGCATTTTTGAACCAACTGGAAACTTGATTGGCAGTATATTGTTGCCTGTTAAGGCGTTCATGACTGTCTATCCCTCTGTGCTGAAAGTTTACAGTAATATTTAAGTACAATTTTTGGGAACAGAGCCTGAATCAGTTTTATTTATATTTATCTAATTTCTTGTTCTACATTTCAATGTCAATATTCAGGATTCTTGAGAATTAAAAAAAAAATGCTCAAAAGGGATGTACTTGAGTTATTATGCTTTGATATCATGGCAGCGGCAATTAAAAAAACATTGATACTATTGTTTATTGTGCTAGTTTCTGGAAAAATATACTGTCTTTTAAATTTTATTTTATTTTATTTTTTTATTTTTTTTAAACCTGTCCTGTTCAGCTGCATGGCCTTGCAGAGTGGCGGCTCTGTATGCCTTTATGCTGGAAGAGTTTTGCTGCGGAACAGGGGAGTTTGAAACTCCCTCTGCTTATTTTTTTATGATTCTGATGTTTATTGAAAATGCAGCCAGACAGAAAAGGGTTTTAGGGGACAGACAGAGGGACAGAGTGGACAAGGGGTGAAAACCAGGGCAGAATAATAGTGAGACAGTCTCGATATTTGAACACAAGTAACATTACAAGTTATTTGTAGATTGGGAGGAGGACACGCGGTAACGACATGCAATAACTAATCAAGAGAACCAGATGAGAGGACAGAAAAGGACAGGACAGGATGTTGGAAAATCAGCAAGTCAATGCTACTACTGAGTGGTGCGATAGGATTCTTTTTTTTAGTGTCTAAAAACCTCTAAGAACCTGTGAGTTGATATATTAGTATAACCTGTGTTGTTATTCGTGATTCCAGTATAAGTATTTAAAGTCTATAGTGTTTCTATCGAACTTATTAGTGAATGAACACCATATCACATGCATGTTAGTCAACTGGTGTACGGAGTTGCTGAGCCGGCACATCGAGGAACGGTGAAAAAAAAAAACTAAAACTGCGACGTTGAATCCGATGTGGTTGAAAATGTTGTGCTGGTGCACCCAAGAAAAACAGTTGGGCGCACAAGTGCAACCATTGCAAAAGTTAATCTCGAGCCCTGGGCTGGAACAAAAACTGACTGAGAGGCTGCCTTCAGCCACTATGGCCTGCGCCTTTGGAACAGCCTGCCAGAGATGCATCAGGACCGCAGAGACTTGGTTTTAAAAAGGAGGCTCAAGACTCACCTTGTTTGCTTTAGCTCTTAACCAATTTCTTAATTTCTTATTTAGACATTTATGATTTTCAGAAACATTACCTCATCATAATCTTACTCTACCTGTTCTTGATGCTGATGCACAATGTCGTGTTGTTCCTCATTAAGCTGGTTCAGTTTCTGTCGCAACAAATCGCAGCACTGCTCTATGTCCTGAAGTGAAGAACTGTAGGAAGAGTTCAAAAAAACATAACGATTCTTACTCATTACAAATAAATTGCTTCATGCTACGCATGGCTATACAGTACTGTGAAAAAGCATTGTCCCCCTTCTCACGTTCCTGCTCGAAAACTCTCCATTTTTGCTGAATTCAACCAATTCTGCAAGGAAGAGTGGACCAAAATATCCCCAAAGAGATGCGAAAGACTCATTGTCAGTAATAGAAAATGCTGATTTCAGATGTTGCTGCTGAGGACGGACGGCCCAACCAGTTATTAGGGTTAGGGGGCCGTGACTTTGCAACACAGGGCCAGGTAACTTTGAAGAGTTTTTTCTCCTTAATACATGAAATCACAATTTAAAAACACCATTTTATGTTCACTTGGGTTATATTTGATATTTGCATCTGTTTGATGATCTTAAAGTGTGTTGAGTAGTTGGCGAAAACTCATAGAAATATTAGTATAATCGGTACGATAAATTGTGTCTAAATTAGTATCATTCATAGTACCAATTATGTCTCAATTGGTATAATTGATAGTACGAATGATGTCTAAAATTACAGATTGGGGTCAGGCCCAGGTGCGGCAAACCAGCTGCACCGTAAAACGTCGACCGGATGGTGCCAAAGTGGAGCTCTAACAGGTCAGGACGTGTCTTAAACAGACATGCCGATATCGCCTTATACTCATTTGCTTGCTTCATCCATATTTAGCAGACATATTTAACCTTATTACAAATATTTTTGGTAACTAAGGATTAGGAGCCCACAATTATCTGTATCCACACAGGTATTTGTGAGAGAAAGATGATGAAGCAATACGACCTTTCAGTGAACAAGTGGGAAATTGACAATGAAACGTTGCAAATTAAGTATTTTGTGTCTTGTTGTATGTTTAAGTATATGGGAGTATATGTTATGCATACATGTATTAGTTCAGGAAAGATTGCTCAGAAGTGAGCTTTTTCCCTTGGAGCAGGAGAATACTGGCCAAGAAGTTATTGTAAGTCGTATCCATAGTAACGCAGGAGAAACGCTGTGAGTAATAGCGATGGTGAAATGTACTCACGAAAATGGGGAAGTCAAACTGGATTAAACTCGGCTTGACACGCTAACGTGAAGATCAAAAGAGGAAGTGAAAGTCCGAGGGAAACAAAGGCCTTAAAATAGCTTGGATGACATTTGTATACAAGTAAAAAAAACTCCAGCATATGAGGCACGATGGAAGCATTCATTCTCCCTCTATCGTTGTGTGAGACGCAGGACGATGAGAGAGTCGGCTTCGAAAAAGATAGCTTGAAAGGTCTTTGGCAAAGATGAGACAAAAGCAAAATTGAGGAGTTATGCTGTCGCTTTAGGGACAAGAGACTCTGAACTCTCTCCTCAAAACCCACATCTAATCTTAGGACACTTTTGAAGAACAAGCTTGTTGGAGGAATGCTTGGCCTGATCAATCGAATGTTCCTTTATGGATTGGTTTTTATTTTTCATTTATTATTTTTATGTTTTGAATTTTGACATCTTGGACGGTTTTGGTTTTTTTGTCTCAGAGAATCGGGAAGGAATATTTTCTCTCATGTATTAGTGGGTGGGTGTTTCATTTACAGTTCCTTTCTGCGAATTTCATTATTTTTGGATGATTTCATGCTTCTGGCCGAGTTAAACACTCATTTAATATTTTTATTTTCATGTTGTTAATTTTGGACTGTTTTCAGTTACCTGAACTGGCTGTTTTGGTTTTTTTCATCGCAGAGGATCGGCCTGAAATATTTTCTCTCATTTATGAGTGAGTAGATGTTTCATGTACAGTTCATTTTTGTGAAATTCATAATTTTCTATTAATTTGATGCTTTAGCCCTCGCCAAACGCTATCTATTTTTCTGATTATGGAAAAATGTCCCTTTAATTTTAAGAGTAATGAGCACATTGTTATTGATGTTAGCAGAAATTACACTGTCCACACAGCTCATAAATATTTTACCCCAATTCTTAAAAGGTTGTTTCGGCTACAATTTCAACAACAACTGGACCTGACTGTCGTACCAAGACCGTCTAAATATCCTAGGTCATGTGAAGTGCAACACGTTAATCGGGAGGGAGCAGCTTTAAAAGGAGCGCGGTTAGCGTTCCACCCAACATTTACTGAGGTTACTCCGTGGCGGTGAGGCCTAACATCAGCGGGACCGACGTTTCATGGACGGCTGTGAGAACCTCGGCGAATCCGTCCCGACACCGGTTTAAATCAAGCGCCCGTCGCCGTTTACGGTCCACTGTGTAATGTCCACCTTGGACAGGGAAAACGGGGAGCTTAAACCCTTTAAACGGAGAGCCGGTCAGGACTCCCATAGTGCCTGAAGGTGCATGGGAGCCTGGGGGAAGCGAGACTTGACACATGGCGCCCAATAACTGAACCCCGAGTGTGAGTTTATAGTGTTTTTCTTCCCAAATCTCGATGAAACTCTACTCACTGATACTGAGTTGATTTAAATCAGTCCTCTTTGAGGAATAGTGTTTCCTGGAAAATAACTTTTTTTGCCACAGCGCTGAAATAGGCGTGCCACAAAGAAGATTGTGACTGTTTTAAACTACACTCAAATATAAGAATTTAGAAAGGGGGCCAATACCTCTGGACGGCACTGTATGAGAAAATGAGAGGTGCACTGACTGAGGAGTTGTGGCATTACATACTGTGTCGTCCAATAAAATATAAGAATCGAACAGACAGAGACGGGCTCAGAGTTGTAAACATACTCAACCGACATTAAAAAATCTATTTAACATTTACAGTAACATTCCACGAGTTACATGGTATTTATATTGAAACTAAGTAGCCACAACATGTAATTTTTGGACAAGCTGCTGAACCTCATTTCAGTGTCTAACAATGTTCACGGTGAGAAATAATTTTATCTTCTATTCATCGTAAACTTAATATTAACATTGTTTAGGGGACAACATGGTCACTTTCTGAACAGTTTTTTTTTTAATCCACATAAAAGGTTTTTTTTGTTTGTTTGTTTTCCCCTACAAGCCTTATAAGCCATATTAAAAAAAAAAAACCTTTGAAAGCGCATTACTGTAGCCAGTGTTTAAAATGACATATCTCAATTGACATAACAGGACAGTCATTGTCGGGATGTTACAAGTTGTCGAGTGATTGTCTCCTAACGTGAAGGTTGTGGGCTCAATCCTGAGCCCCTGTGACCATGGCAAAGTGCTCTTGAGCAAGGATACTGAACCCCCAGTTGCTCTTGATACTGCATCATCAGCTGGTGAATGAGGAGACGATGTTAAAGTCCTTTGAGCGCCTTGAAGGTGGAAAAGGGTTATGCAAGTGAAAGTCCATTTAACGTTTGTACATAAAATGTAATTATATCATATATGTTTAATTGTTTCTCCGGGTACTTCCTCCCACATCCCCAAAACATGCACGGTCGGTTGATTGAAGACTCAATTGTCCGTAGGTATGAACGTGAGAGCGAATGGTTGTTGTATGTGCCCTGCGATTTGGCTGGGGACCAGTTCAGGGTGTACCCCGCCCCCCGCTCGCAAATGACCTTGGATAGGCTCCAGCATACCTTGCGACCCTCGCGAGGATAAGCGCTGTAGAAAATGGATGGATGGATGTTTCATTATTCTTGGTGCCATTCAGTATTACTTACGGAAATATGACATGTTTATATCCAAATCATTGAAGAAGTAATAATATTAAATATTAACTGTGTTAAAAAATGTTTTACCTGTGAGGTACAAATTCTTTAAGAGCAGAGTTCATGTCCACTGTGTTGCCATAACGTCCCCAATCAGGGTCCTGGATGATGAGGCCTTTTGTCCCTCCAGTCTTACTATGGTCTGGTTTCACTCCTGAAAATGCAGGTATTGATCAGATTATTGATTAACGAGTTGCTTTTCTTGCTTTGATTTCATTTTTTTGTAAATGAGGAGAATTTTGCAACAGACATATACTGCTCTACAAGACAATATAACAATATTTATTGGCATGTATTCTTTATTTCTGTGAAAAATGACTAATATTACAGCACCAGTTTATTGAGTCACAGTAGTTGTGAAACTCTTCTTTGTTTGTCTGCATGACTGTATTATACTGCCCCCCGATGGCCCAGTTGCACACACCAGAAGGCGCCGAAATAAATTAATAACGCGGCTCTATTTTCGTTACGAGCACAAATCCAGCGCTGCGAGGAGGCAGGCCTTTGGTCATTTTGGTGGACCGGATGTAATTGGTGTTTACATTTCCCTCAGGCTAACACAAACACCACACTGCAAACACTGGCTGACCTGGTAAACAAACCTGGAAAAAAAGCACCCAGATTCACCCCACATTATTCTTGGGGATTTTAACAAAGCAAAACTCAACCACAAACTCCCTAAATACAAGTACACATTGACTGTCCCACCAGGGAATACAACATTCTAGACCACTACTATACCACGCGAAAGGACTCGTACTGTGCTGTTCGAAAGGGCTCGTCTGATCACAGTTTAATTCACTTAATAACATATAGGCACAAACTTAAATGTGCGAAGCGTGTAGTAAAAACAGTGAAGAAGTGGACTCATGAAGCTAAGATGGAACTTCAAATCTGTTTAGACTGCACGGATTGGAGTGTTTTTAAAGCTTAAACCGGCAGCTTGGATGTATATACGGACAATATTACATCCTACATCAGCTTCTGTGAAGGTGTGTGTGTACCAACTAAGACATTTCGCACGTTCAATCACAACAAGGTATTAATAATAACACATAATTTTGGTGGTGGGGGGGGGGGGTTAAGTCAGCCTGACTGCAACAATATATCAAATATGAGTAAATACTGCCACTTTACAGTACAGTACAATCCTCTGTCCATATCGGCTATTTAGCGACTTTTGTCTGTAGTGCAGGAGGCATCGTGATCAGATGCCCGAGCCACCTCATCTGGCTCCTCTCAATGCGGAGGAGCAGCGGCTTGTAGCCACAGCTCTGGTCGGCCGCCTCAGCAATGGAGGCGCGGAATATGAGTTGAAACTCCTTCTGACAGGGGATTCTGCCAGACATTCGCAGGAGAGCCTCACAATACGTTGAGGTCTGCCAGGTCGCACCGGCATCTCGCCCCACCATCGGACACGACCCACCACCAGGTGGAGATCGGTTGACGGCGCAGCGCCTCTTTTCACCAGAGTGTCCAATGACACAACCGCAAAGTCGATCATCGAAATGCGGCCTAGGGTGTCCTGGTGCCAAGTGCACATATGGACACCCTTAAGGCCTCTTTATACTCCCACGGTCGCGCGGCTGACAACGCCTGCATTGCATCATGTGACTGATGAATTGGCCCGCGCGGCCCCTCTGCGTAGTTTGACGCGCACACTGCAAAAATCTTTGCCGCGCGTAGAATGCCGCGGAGATCATCTCTCGTGATTGGCCTGTTTTAGTCAAATGCTGTGATGATGTAATCGGCGTTGCTCCCTGTTCCACATAGCATCGCCGCCTTCTCGATGGATTTTGCAACATAATTAAACGCATCATCTGGGTCCACTTGTTCTAGCAGACTCTGTTCCACGGTCGCCATCGTTGTTGCTTTGTTCCTTGTTACGGAAAGGAAAGTAAAAACGGCTACCGGAAATGGCCACAAAATGCAGAGGAAACTCCACCCTGTGGCGTCCGAGCCAATACCAGCTGTAGCGACACCCCCAACTTGGAGGAGAACTGCAGCACACTTTCAAAACACTATAAATAATGAATTAATTCTGCTCACTTGCATTTATGTACTTCTTTGTTCATTCTGCTGGCTTGTAAGCAAGCTCTTCGCCTGTCAGCAGGGGAGGAGTCCCATACCCCTCGCTTTCAACTGAGCTCCCCGACCACACTTGGTTTCGAGAGCTATACACCCTTCCGTCAAGGAAATTGGATGTCTCTTTGTTCTCGTACACATGCAAAACCAAGGGCTGCGACGAAGGGGAAGGGCTAAGGGGTAGAATTGGGATTGGCCCAAAATGGTCGCTGCATAAGTATTATTTTCAACAGAAAAAGCGGTAGCTCACAATGTAACGTGGCTTTCGCGTTGCAATGTGGGCTACTTGTTTCTATTGTGAACGTCAACAATCCTGTTGGCACAGCGCACAAGACGGCATGGCACGTTGCCATTCTGTTGCTGAAGTCATTAACAGGTTGTTTTAGGGTTCACAGCTCTCAAAATATTTCTGTCGTCAGCTGCTGCTGTTTTCCTTGCTCTGCCTGTGCGATGTTACTTAGTATATCATTGGTTTCTTTCGTTCTCAGGAAATGCCTTATGACCAATGTAAAATGACTTTTTTTTTCCCCTTCTTCTCACAGCTTGACAATTTGTTTTGTTTTTCACCCATAGAGAAGCTCTCTGGTTTCATGTTGGTTACACATCTTACTCATATAAATGTGGCCTTTACAGGCAAAATCCAAATGTGAAGCAGAGCGTAGACAAACTGAGCACTTTATTGTTTCAATGAGAAATGCACTGAGGCACACCTGGGCAACAAGTCTCATTAATCTTTTGATGTCAAACCCAAATGGGATCACAATCTCAATATTTCTGGAAGAGAGCGTGTATATCCGCGCTGCGTAGTTGTACAGACCATTTCGTAAGAGATTTCTGAACTGCTCCACAGCACTGTCCACTTTGACCTGGTAGAACTCCCACAGTTTGATTCGAGGGTACACATCCTGCCACAGCACACTTCGGATCGCCTGACGCACACACAAAAAATATTGATAAAGGCAAAAAACACCCGTCCGTGCAGTAAAATCCAGATTTTCAAAATCGGAAGATAAAACTGTTTCAGTGATCTGCTAAATCTTTGTCTGAAGTCACACCATGAAGTGAAATGTGTCATTCCCCTTATTTTGTAATCCTGTCATTGTTTTCGTTCCATTCCAGGGTTTCTTTAGGATGTTACTTCTCAGCTCTACCTCAATTTTATCCCATACCTTAATTTAGCCTCCTTTTTTTTTTTAAATTTCACTTTTTAAAATTTTTATTTTAGACATTCTTTAAATTCCTCTGTAAAAATATCACCTTGATTAAAAACTACTTTCCTTTTAAGTCTGTATCTTCAGTGAGCCATGGTTTATTCATTAAAAAAAATAAATAATAATAATAATAATTTAAAAAAAAAAGTTACATCTAGTTAAGGGATCACAGAGTCTCTGTAAAATTTAAATGTCAGTCATAACACCCTTGTAGGGCAAGTGAACGGTCATTGCTCCTCAGCACAGATCTGGATGTAGGAAGGAGATGAACAGTATTGTGATTTGAAGAGGCGGTCTTGCCTCAGATTTATATGGCCCTTTAATCGATTCATAACATAAAAATTCTTCAGTGATTTCTTAAGTTTGCAATGATTGAAATCACCTAAAATAAAATTAGGAGCTTCGTACAAAGTTGAAGTAGCCAATCGCAGGGCACATATAAACAACCGACCATTCACACTCGCATTCATACCTACGGGCAATTTAGAGTCTTCAATTAACCTAGCCTGCATGTTTTTGAGTAGTGGGAGGAAACCGGAGTACCTGGAAAAAACCCACGCAGGCACACGGAGAACATGCAAACGCCACACAGGCGGGGCCGGGATTTGAACCCCGGTCCTCAGAACTGTGAGGCGGACGTGCTAACCAGTCATTCACCGTACCACCACTCAACGACATAACTATAAAAAACAAGTCACCGCTACCCCTGATCGACCCATCCTTTGAACCCCTCTGCGGAGGCTGTGTGGAAGGACGTCCGGGCGGCGTTGACCCGGTCCGCCACACACAATAAACAGCTTGCGGACCGTCATCGCTCCCCGACGCCCGAATCGAAGGTGGGTCAGTCCGACTGGCTTGCTTTCGTCCCACGACCTCTCCACCTGCGCCCTGCCTCGCAATCTCCGGTCCGCAGCCCGACAACAGAGTTCTATTCTCAAAAGGATTCCTGGCGGATTTTGGATCGACAACGGAGTCCGCTACCCGATACAGAGTCGTATCGCTCGCCCTTACGAACGGGTATTCGGTCGCATCGGTTTATCGTTCCCAACCCTATAAGACAGGTGCATCCAATCAACTGAATTTACCACAGGTGGACTCCCATTAAGCTGCAGAAACAATGATAATCAGTGCAAGAGCCAATATTTTGTCTGAACTGTCTATGCTGCCATGGAAGTTTGAGAACTGACTCAAATATGAAGTGTAAAAAGAAATAGTGCACTTACATTCAGATGATTTTCATTGGTGATATGAGCAGAAAGGCCAATGTCCTTGTACTTTCCTTCTACTATCCTGGTGGTCAAATGCCAGATAGCTCTGTCCAAGACCCAGGCTGGACGTAGATGGGGAGAGTTCACCAGGTTGTAACCACATTCTGGATGCTCCCTGATCCACATGCTATTAGCAGCTGCGAACAAAAACTATCATGAAAATCACCACCAAAAAAAGAAATGCATTTGAAACATTCATGTATAAGTCGTCAGTATCTGGCGTGAGCATCATTTGCTTCAGGCAGCGTTAACATCTCCGACGCACAGAGTCATGGAGTTGATAAGGTTGTGGATAGTGGCCTGTAGAATGTTGGCCCACTCCTCTTCAATAACTGTACGAAGTTGCTGTATATTGGCAGGAACTGGAACACTCCCAACCAAGCATAGACAAATGGTGGCCAACCCTGATGCTGATTTTCTGCTCCTTTTAGAGTGGCCTCTTATTGTGGACAACCTAAGGCACACCTGTGGAGAATCACGCCGTCTCATCAGCATCTTGATATGCCACACCTGTGGACAGATTAATTTCGGTAAAGGGGCTCACTAACATAAGTATCAACAGTTTTGTGAACAATATTTGAGAGAAATGGTCTCTTTCTATGTATGTATGTATACTAAAGACCCAACTGCCTTTCCATGTTTTTCCCCTCTCTTAAGTCCCTTTCGAACTCCCCCCTGACTAATCACTGCTACTTCCTGGTCCACCACAAATGCCTCTTTTCTTCCTTCACTCTTTTACTCATTCATCCACTCATCAAAGTATTCTTCTTTAAGATAACCCCGACTCAATTTCTCTTCCCAGCTACACCATGGTAAAATAATGTGAACCCCACCCCCAAGGTTCGAGCCTTACTGTCTTTCCAACTGCACTCCTTGATACACAGTATATATCTACCGTTCTCCTCATCATCGTATCAACCAACTCCCTGGCTTTTTCTGTCATAGTTTTGACATTAGAAGTCCCCACTTTCAGTTCTGGGCTCTGTGATTTCCGCCTCTCCTTCATCTTCGACCCACAGCAGCTGAATTTCCAGCAGTGCCCTAAAGCTTAACGGCACCGTCAACCCAATCCAGTATGAAATTCTTCAGACGAACACTCGTATCCATTTGGCAAAGTTTTAAGCCGCATGCCTTTCCTGACGCAACCGTGTGCATTTTACTGTAATGGACAGGTGAGGAGCAGTGTCTAGTTTTCTCCACACATACTGCTTAGAATTAAGATCAACAATTTCTATCTTGGTCTCATTAGACCAGAAAATCATATTTCTCATCATTTTGGAGTAATTCAAGTGTTTTTTTTTTTTTTTTTTTTTTATTAAGCAAACTCTATGCGGGCTTTCATGTCTCTTGCACTGAGAAGAGGCTTCCGTCGGGCCACTCTGCCATAAAGCCCCGACTGGTGGAGAGCTGCAGTGATGGTTGACTTTGTAGAACTTTCTCCCATCTCCCGACTGAATCTCTGGAGCTCAGCCACAGTGATCTTTGGGGTCGTCTTTACCGCTCTCACCAAGGCTCTTCTCTCCCAATTGCTCAGTTTGGCCGGACGGCCAGCTCTAGGAAGGGTTCTGATCGTCCCAAACGTCTTCCTTTTCAGGATTATGGAGGCCACTGTGCTCTTAGGAACCTTAAATTCAGCAGAATTTGTTTTGTAACCTTGGCCACATCTG
This sequence comes from Phycodurus eques, assembly GCF_024500275.1. NCBI lineage: Eukaryota > Metazoa > Chordata > Actinopteri > Syngnathiformes > Syngnathidae > Phycodurus > Phycodurus eques. The sequence continues at coordinate 56,955 of NC_084537.1, forward strand.
TGCCTTGCCACAATTCTGTCTCTGAGCTCTTCAGGCAGTTCCTTTGACTTCATGATTCTCATTTGCTCTGACATGCACTGTGAGCTGTAAGGTCTTATATCGACAGGGGTGTCACTTTCGAATGCGAATGGTTGTTTGTTTCTATGTGCCCTGCGATTGGCTGGCGACCGGTTCAGGGTGTACCCTGCTTCCCGCCCAAAGATAGCTGGGATAGGCTCCAGCAGCCCACGACCCTAGTGAGGAGAAGCGGTAAAGAAAATGGATGGATGGATTTTCATGTTTTGGGTTTTCACATTTTGGACTGTTTCCATTTACAATCGAAACAGACTTTGAGTGTTACCAACTGTCTCCCTGAACTGAGGTTTTTGGACTGTTTTGGTTTTCCTCTCAGAGGATCGGCCTGAAATATTTGATCTTATTTATGAGTGAGTAGATGTTTCATTTACTCTTCCTTTTTGTGAAATTATTATTTTTTTTAATTTTATTTGATGTTTTTGTCCTTGCCAAATACTATTTGCCCTGCGATTGGCTGGCGACCGGAGTATATATGAGTGAGTAGATGTTTCATTGACAGTTCATTATTTTTGTTTTTATTATTTGATGCCTTTGCCCTTGCCAAATACTATACATTAAGTGCCTTTTTCTGATGATGGGAAAATGTCCCTTTTATTTTCAGAGGAATGAGCACAGCGTCATCAATGTTAGCAGAAATAATAACACTATCAACACAACTTGTGACTATTTTACCCCTATTCTTATAATAATTTCCGCCTAGCTATAATTTAAAGACCAAGACCGTCTAATTATCCTCGGTCATTCAAAGTGCACCAGGTCGACAGGGAAAGAGCAGCTTTAAAGAAGCGTGGTTTGAGTTTCACGCAACATCTGCTTAGGTTACTCTGTTGTGGCGAGGCCTAACGTAAGCGGGGACAACGCTTCCTTCATAGATGGCTGTGAGAACCGAGGCGAATCTTTCCCGACACCGGCTTAGGCAAGCCCCTGTCGCCGTTTACGGTCCACGGTTTAATAGGCAGGCACAACGGGGAGCATTAACCCTTTAAACGGAGAGCCGGTCAGGACTCCCACTGTGCCTAAAGGTGCACAGGGAGCCTGGTGTAAGAGAGACTTGACAGTGCTTGTTTTCACATGACACGAGTATGTTATCCTGTATTTTTCACATCGCAATATATATTACATGGTTACAAAATCAATCGCTTCATTTTGCAGCTCTCGTTTGCATCATGTTTTAAGTCTGTATTTACTTTCAAAAAGGTGTCATCAATTGATTTGTTTCACAACAAAAACAGTTTGATTGTGTATTGAGGCAAAAATCACAAAACCGATGGCAGTGTCCAAACACTTATGGACCTAACTGTATATAGCACAACAAATATTTAGTCACCTACCAGTATGGTTGTACACCACATCAGTAATACACAGTATGTTCCATTCTGCCTTCAACTTCTCCACAAGTGCCCCCACATCTGTCCAGTTATAGTTTTGGCCATCTGGGCTGAACTCAGGGCTAAAGGTTAGCTGGTCTTCCAAGGAGTAACATGACCTGGATTCTCCTAGCGTCTGCAAAGGTGTGAAATGGATCATGTTGTACCCTAGGAGATGAAATAAAGATATGCATTATTCACATATTGGCGGCACGGTGGAAGACTGGTTAGAGCGTCAGCCTCACAGTTCTGAGGACCCGGGTTCAATCCCGGCCCCGGCTGTGTGGAGTTTGCATGTTCTCCCCGTGCCTGCGTGGGTTTTCTCCGGGCACTCCGGTTTCCTCCCACATCCCAAAAACATGCATTAATCGGAGACTCTAAATTGCCCGTAGGTGTGACTGTGAGTGTGAATGGTTGTTTGTTTGTATGTGCCCTGCGATTGGCTGGCAACCAGTTCAGGGTGTACCCCGCCTCCTGCCCGATGACAGCTGGGTTTGACATATAAAGATGAGTATGAGAAAAGAGATTGCCAGCTTAAGAATCGCCTACATTTGACAGACAACTTGAGATAGAATTACTGTTTTTGCAACACAAAACACTATTTCAGGCGAGCAAAAGTATTGAAACAGACTGAAGTGAGTAAGATTTAATATGTAGTATTACTTCATAGACTTCTTACCATGCTTCTTACCAATGTGTCACGAAGGGAGGCCGCGGAGTGGATAGCGTTGACGATGTCAAAGCCATGCTAATTGCTCAGCTATTTTGTTATGCAGTCGCAAAACATCGAAATAAGTGATATGGTTAAACTATACACTTGTCACATAGGTCTGGCTGGAACTGTGTTTTCGCGGGAAGTAACCAACTTTGAACAACAAAATAGGGCAATTAAGTGTTTAGAGCTATAAATATAAACTAATGCACATCCACACATGACGCCACGTCTGAACCGGAAATGAATTAGTAAGTCACTGCACACGTGGAACGGATATTGAGCCGTACGAACACAAAGACTGGCCTATTCTTTGAATGAGACCCACATCACAGGATGTCTGTCAAATCAAATGGACACTAGAACCCGGATGAAGCTCGTTCGCTCACCCTCGTAAAACCTCAAATTGACAAAGGCTTCATTGTGGAAGCCCTCTCACACGAGTCCCAACTTTATTCTCTGTCAGCACGCTTCAATTCATTCACGCTATATCTTGTTGTGTTACGTATGCTTGTTTTTGATTTCGTGTGAAATCATTTTGTATTTGTCCCCAAATTTCTCGGTAGCTGATAAAATTCTTTATAGTAAACTTCCTATTGTGCACCGTGTGTGTTTGAGTCTTGAAATATTGGCCTCTGTCATAGAGAACTAATTCTACATAACTGTGGCAACTCTTTCAGAAAAAGATTGATCCACAACGTTTTTCGTCATTTTGTCCTATTGTAAGCTCTATCAACAATGCGGTGCCCTATTTTTATACCAACTAAAGATCGTTAGTTGGAACATTAGCCCGTTTCACTTGAAACGGAACTCTGGTGACGAAGGTGAACACAATCGATATTCTTCGACCCCTTAACACGTTATGTTTTTCTTTAACACCAATATACGCGACACACACTACTCCAGAATGTGGGCAGGTTAAAAGTACATTATGATTAATAAATATTTGTAATATAAGATCACCTTTATTAGTACCACAATGGAGACATTTGCATCATTTCACAGCAATTGTGGATATAGGAAATATAAATACGGAATATAAATAGTATGCAAGAGAAGACAATTACATTTCTTCTTCTTGCATGCGGACAAGAAGGTTAGGGTTACGCGTACAAGAAGTACATTGCAAAAACTAGAAACCAAAACTATTGACCATACAAACTATCCAATTGCATCTTTCAGGAATGCTATTTGTTTGTTTGCAATAGAGTGCCGAGTTTTAATTTTGACGTTTGAGATCTGATTAATCTGCTATAAGAGACTTTTGGTTGTTGTTGTTTTTTGTTACCAGGGTTGAAAACAGAATTGGCAAAGGTGTAGTAATCCATAAACGACAGCTTACATGGTCAGAGCGAAATAGGTTAAGGCTTCCGACTGTATATCGAGTAAAATGTTCTGCATATATTTTTTTTAAAAAATAAATCACACACACACCTGACTCCTTAGCAACTTGCAATCGGGCTGGCCAGTCATCTAAGTGACCCAAACACTTGGATAAATAGGTCTGAATGGTGATGCAGTCTAATGGGAGGACACGGTTCTCTGATCCAACACGAAGAATTGGGTTGATGACAATGTAGCCCCCTCCTGACTTCTCTGTGTCTCTGTGAGGGAAGAAATCAAAAAAAGTTATTTTCCATTTGGAGTGCAGTCCGATATATTTTTTTCTGTAAATTAAGATTTTTGACAGCTCAGATTTTCTTTTGTCCTGGCATTCTCACATCAACTTTTAACACAGTGTAACCCAATGTCATCTGTACCTCTGTCAGACAAACATGAAAATAAAATGGTATCAACATAATATGGTTGACTCACGTGTGCATCATTCATAAATTCAAACGTAACAACAAATACGAACGAGTGCCCATTTCTCCAGACACAGCTACAGTTTTGAGATCTAAAAAAAGTGTTTGGCCTGTAATTTAAAATTGTCCAGGATCTCACCATTTTTAATTGGCATGTAGACTTCACAGTACATACAAACTGACTATCATATTTGACTGTCCATTGCTGGTTAGCTGCTGCCGCTTATACAATAAGGGGGTCAAACTACTGAATATGCTCATCATTACATGCGGCACTACTGATAGGTCGCAGGTCATGATGTCACTCACTGCGTTTACTTCTCAATCGTTCTCTGTCAATTGACTGTCTGTTGTCGTACTAGAGCGGCTCCAAATACCGAAAACAAATTCCTGTGTTTTTGGACATACTTGGCAAATAATGATGATTCTGATTCTGAGCAGAAGACTGCCGCAGTTTTCAGTTTCCACAGTGTTCTCACACACATTCATGCACACGCGTGCGTGCGCGCGCGCACACACACACACACACACACACACACACACACACACACAGAGAGAGAAAATCTTCAATAGCCAAATAATGGTCAAATATGATCAACCATCTGCAACCCCAATTCCAATGAAGTTGGGATGCTGTGTTAAACAAATAAAAACAGAATACATCCATCCATCCATTTTCTGAGCCGCTTCTCCTCACGCGGGTCGCGGGCATGCTGGAGCCTATCCCAGCTGTCATCGGGCAGGAGGCGGGGTACACCCTGAACGGGTTGCCAGCCAATCGCAGGGCACATAGAAACAAACAACCATTCGCACTCACAGTCACGCCTATGGGCAATTTAGAGTCTCCAATTAATGCATGTTTTTGGGATGTGGGAGGAAAGTGGAGCGCCCGGAGAAAAGCCACGCAGGCACGGGGAGAACATGCAAACTCCACAGAGGCGGGGCCGGGATTGAAACCCGCGTCAGAACTTTGAGGCTGGCGCGCTAACCAGTCGGTGACCGTGCCGCCAAAACAGAATACAATGATTTGCAAATCATGTTCAACAAATATTTAATTGAATACACTCTAAAGACAAGATATTTAATGTTCAAACTGATAAACTTTTTGTTTTTAGCAAATAATCATTAACTTAGAATTTTATAGCTGCAACACGTTAACAAAAAAGCTGCGACAGGTGGCAAAAAAGACTGAACTCTACTATGCAAAGCAAAAGCCTTTTATCAACAACACCCTGAAACGCCGCCTGCTTCTCTGGGCCTGAGCTCATCTAAGATGGACTGACGCAAAGTGGAAATTCTGTGGTCTGACGAGTCCACATTTCAAATTGTTTTTGGAAATTGTGGACGTCGAAACAGGAAAAGAACCATCCGGACTGTTATGGACGCAAAGTTCCAAAGCCAGCAACTGTGATGGTATGGGGCTGTGTTAGTGCCAATGGCATGGGTAACTTACACATCTGTGAAGGCACCATTCATGCTGAAAGGTACATACAGGTTTTGGAGAAACATATTATACAGGGCCGTGTCCCCACTCTGATATGCGTCCTCCTGCAAGCTAAGGAGGACGCATATCGGAGCGGGGACAGGGCCCTGTATAATCGAGCTAGAAACCAGCTGACTAAAGAAATTAACATTGCAAAGAGGAACTATGCAGCAAAGTTGGAAAAACAGTTTCACACTAACGACTCTAAATCAGTCTGGCATGCATTCCAATCGCTGACAAATTACAAGCGACGATCCCCCCAAGCTGAGAACAATAATACACTAGCCAACGACTTGAACACCTACTACTGCAGATTTGAAAAGGACACTTCAGGAGGCATCCTTCGCCACAGCTGCTCCTCACGCTGTCCAGCTGCCTTGTGTCAACCGTCGAGACCTTCAAGTTCCTGGGAATTACAGTCTCTCGGGACCTGAAGTGGGCGATCAACATCAACTCCGTCCTCAAAAAGGCCCGGCAGAGGATGTACCTCCTGCGGCTTCTGAGAAAGCACGGCCTGCCACCGGAGCCGCTGAGACAGTTCTACACAGCGGTCATCGAATCAGTCCTGTGTTCTTCCATCACAGTCTGGTTTGGTGCTGCTACAAAAAATGACAAACTCAGACTGCAACGGACAATCAAAACTGCTGAAAGGATTGTCGGTACCCCCCTACCCAGTCTTGAGGACTTGCACGCTGCCAGAACTAAGACAAGAGCGTGCAAAACCATCTCAGACCCTCTGCATCCCGGTGACCGGCTATTCCAGCTCCTTCCCTCATGTAGGCGCTACCGAACAATGCAAACTAGAACTAGCAGACATTCCAACAGCTTCTTCTTCTTAAACACTTCTTAAACACCTAACCTATAATTGCATTACAACATGTTGGCAATTTTTTTACTTGAGTTCGTTGTCACATTTCTGTGGGGCCAATTATGTATTACTCGTGCACTCACTGTAGTTGTCTCGCCACGTTGCACTATTTGCATATCTGTTGTTGACCGATACTGGCCACTCATGCCAGAGTAGCATCTGCTCCATTTGCACACTGACTGAGGAGTATCTACAACATTTGCGCAAACAACATTGTCCCAGACTATCGTACTACTCGCTTGAAGTCTTGACGCCCTTTGCAATGGTCATTGCACCGGACTATTGTAATATTAGTCATTCGAACTAGAGGACTCTTTATTGCTCAGTGACTGTTTTTCTCAAAGGTGTTCTCTGTCAATTGACTGTCTGTTGTCGTACTAGAGCGGCTCCAATTACCGGAGACAAAATCCTTGTGTGTTTTTTGGACATACTTAGCAAATAAAGATGATTCTGATCCAAGCAACATCTTTTTCATGGACGCCCCTGCTTATTTCAGCAAGACAATGCCAAACCACATTCTGCACGTGTTACAAAAGCGTGGCTTCCTAGTAAAAGAGTGCTGGTACTAGACTGGCCTGCCTGCAGTCCAGACCTGTCTCCCATTGAAAATGTGTGGCGCATTATGAAACGTAAAATACGACAACGGAGACCCCGGACTGTTGAACAGCTGAAGCTGTACATCCAGAGCGAGAATGGGAAAGAATTCAACCAACAAAATGTTCAACAATTAGTTTCCTCAGTTCACAAACGTTTATTGAATGTTGTTAAAAGAAAAGATGTCACACAGCGGTAAACATGACCCTGTCCCAGCTTTTTTGGAACGTGTTGTAACCATAAAATTCTAAGTTAATGATTATTTGCTAAAAACAATAAAGTGTATCAGTTTGAACATTAAATCGCATGTCCTTCAAGTGTATTCAATTAAATATAGGTTGAACAAGATTTGTAAATCATTGTAGTCTGTTATTATTTATGTTTAACACAACGTCCCAACTTCATTGGAATTGGGGTTGTATAAGGTCCCTGAGTGCATCCAAAGGAATGAGACCCTTTTCTCGATTCATCAATCATCATGAACTTGAGGGATAGCTCCAGTGATGTTGAGATTTTGTCATGTCAAATAAATAAAATTCATCATTTGCATTCTGACATTTACAATGTAATTCAAAGTCGAATCTTACCCGAATCCAAAGTAGTACTGATAAGAACCTGCTATCTTGATATCCAGATAGCAAAACTTATCAGAATCATCCTCCCGTCCTGTTGGGTGGTTCCAGGCCAAAGCACGGAATGCGTTTCGTTGAAATCCCTCTCCTTCAAGTGGGTAGTTGGTTTCCACTGTCACTATCCTGCCCTGAAGACTTGGACCCAGACGGAACTGGAGCTCAAAACCTGGGGAGGCAAAAATATATTAACTCTTTCCCCTGAGACTCTTGTTTTGGATAATGGCATTAAATGTACTGTACCAATGTACTGTAAAAGTAGATTACATCTGTGCTGGCTGGAAATAAAGTGACACCTCTGCTAAATTATGTGTTTGAATTAAGCAAATCTATTCAAAAATAAAATGTAGCAAGAAAAATCCTAAAACCAAATCAGGTTCATGTTTCTAATTAAAAGGGATTTTACCACTCCGCAGTCTTGATTGCTTACAGTGAGTAAATATCAGTCATGAAGACTCAGTTCGTGTAAGGTCAGTCATGTCATTCCGCGGGCGTCTGTGCTTGGACCTGTACCATGTTTCAACGCTTGCCTTAGGCAGTATTATTAGAAGTCTCGGCGCCCTTTGCACAATGGTCATTGCACCGGACTATTGCAATATTAGTCTTTCGAACTGCTCTAAGCGCTAGAGGACTCTGCATCTTTTTGCACAAAAAAAAATAATTAAAAATGTACCAGCATTACCAGATAACTAGCAACCCTTTATTGCTCAGTGACTGTTTTTTGTCAATGTCTTTCTGTCTCCAAAGTGTTCTCTGTCAATTGACTGTCTGCTGTCGTACTAGAGCGGCTCCAACTACCGGAGACAAATTCCTTGTGTTTTTTGGACATACTTGGCAAATAAAGATGATTCTGAAGTGTTTTCTAGCAGAATTGTTTGAATTCAGCAAAAATGAAGGGTTTTCAAGCCTGAACGGCTTTTTTAATGTCATGCCACTGCATTTCAATCGGATTAAAGTCTGGACTTTGATTATCCAAACCCTTCTTTTTGTTTTTTAAAGCCATTCAGAAGTTGGCTTGCTTGTGTGTTTTTGATCGTTATCTAATCGTTTTTTATTTTTTATTTAATAAATCTGCAAAGATTGCAACAATTCCGTTTTTTCTGTCAATATGGGGTGCTGTGTGTACATTAATGAGGAAAAAATTAACTTAAATGATTTTAACAAATGGCTGCAATATTACAAAGAGTGACAAATTTAATTGGGTCTGAAAACTTTCCATACCCACTGTAGGTACAAACATTCACGCGAGTAGCGCTCTGCGAACCAATCGCCAAACTGATCATTTGGTCGCACCTGGCACCAGTTACCCTGCTCGTAAGGTACTTTTCGTCGGGTTTATACTGCATGAAAATGTATTTTTGTTGTTGCTTTTAACAATTTTGAATATTCAAAAGTTCATCGGTTTTCTGATCTTCTATTCATTAAAATAACTGCTGCAATGTTACAATGCTTTCTTTGCGTGTATCTGTGATGTATTATTTTGAGCAATAATACTGATAACTGTAATATTAATAAATGATTTGAATTTTGAACAGAAAAAGTTTACCTTGATCAAGTCTGAAGAGCGCCCTCTCTAAATTCTCTTTGTCATTGAGCATCAGCACTCGGATCTGCTTCAAGTCTTGAGGCAACATTTTGAGTTCTTCGATTATGCTGAATCCTGGTCACCTGTAAAGAGGACATGTTGAGTATTCATCAGAATCATTTCTGATGCGCTGTACGCTCAAACAGATACTGTAACTACTGGTAAGCAATGCCTTTCAAGAGCATTCTCTAAAGCAATTTAAACAAATACTTTATTTGGCCATTCAATTAATGTATTCCTGAAAACACAACACACATTAAGATTGCCCTCAGCCCTATGCAAGATATAAATGAAAATAATAGTTACTCAACATCGTACGAGTCTCAATAGTGTTATCAACTTTTTATCTGTCAACAGTTGCAACTTTTGTTTTTAGCGCAAGGAACACATTTCTTTTTTTTTTTTTTTTTTTTTTTTTTTTTTAAGTAATATACGGTTTAGTTTGGCAAGTATTCTTGAGTCCAAATACACCAGTCTTCCCCAAAATCAGTTTGGCATGCATTACCATCGCTAACCATATAGAAGCGACCAACTCCCCAAGCTGACAACAATACAAGACGAGCCGACGACTTGAACACCTTCTAATGCAGATTTGAAAAGGACACTTTCACACCACACACCCACCCAGGCGCACCACCAACCACGATCGCACCTCTGACTCCCCCTCCTTCGTTGACCATCCCCACCATCCTTGTGTCCCCCATCCTGCCTCAAAGTCTGCACAGAGCAGCTCGCTCCAGTCTTCACACAGATCTTCAATAGATCTCTGGAACTGTGTGATGGTGGAGCATTTGAACTGTTTCAAATGCTCCACCATCATCCCAGTCCCCAAGAAACCTGCAATCTCGGGTCTGAATGACTACAGGCCTGTCGTCTGACATCTGTGGTCATGAAGTCCTTTGAACGCCTCGTGCTGGGCCACCTCAAGAGTGTCACAGGTCCGCTGCTGGACCCTTTGCAGCCTCATCAAAGACGGTGACGAGTCTGCGTAGGAAGTGGAGCGGCTGGAGCTGTGGTACAGCCGTCATAACCTGGAGCTGAACACGCTCAAGGCTGTAGAGAAGATCGTGGACTTCAGGGAGCATCCTTTGCCACAGCTGTCAACCGTCGAGACCTTCAAGATCCTGGGAATTACAGTCTCTCAGGACCTGAAGTGGGAGATCAACATCAACTCCGTCCTCAAAAAGGCCCAGCAGAGGATGTACTTCCTGCGGCTTCTGAGGAAGCACGGCCTGCCACAGGAGCTGTTGAGGCAGTTCTACACAGCAGTCATCGAATCAGTCCTGTGTTCTTCCATCACGGTCTGGTTTGGTGCTGCTACAAAAAAGGACAAATTCTGACTGCAACGGACAATCAAAACTGCTGAAAAGATTGTCGGTACCCCTCTACCTACCCTTGAGGATGCTGCCAGAACTAAGACAAGAGCATGCAAAATCCTCTTGGACCCTCCACATCCTGCTCACCACCTCTTCCAAGTCCTTCCCTCAGGTAAGCGCTACCGAACAAGGAAGACTAAAACAAGCAGACATTCCAACAGCTTCTTCCCTCTTGTCATGAACTTCTTAAACAGTTAACTTACAACCCCATTTCAACATGCTGCCAATTTTGTCTTGAGTTGGTTGTCACATTTCTGTCGGGCCAATTATACATTACCCATGCACTCACTGTCGTAGTCTCGCCACGCTGCACTATTTGCATAGGGGTTAGGGTTGTTAGGGTTACTGTTGTTGACCAATACTGGCCACTCATGTGCCTGAGTAGAATCTGCAACATTTGCACAATCGACATTGTGCCAGATTATTGCACTAATAATCACTTGAAACTGCATCATTTTCTTGAAGTCTCTGCACCCTTTGCACGATGGTCATTGCACCGGACTTTGGTTCTATTTGTCATTCAAACTGCTCTTGTTACTTGGAGGACTCGGCATCTTTTGGTACAATTGTCCAAAAAAAATAATATTTCTACCAGTATTACCACATTACTGGTAACCTTTTATTGCTCAGTAACTGTGTTCTTTTGTCTTTAGGTCTCAAAAGTATTCTCTGTCAATTGACTGCTGTTGTACTGGAGCGGCTCCAACGACCGGAGACAAATTCCTTGTGTGTTTTTGACATACTTGGCAAATAAAGATGATTCTGATTCTAACAAGAACATGTTTTGTGTGGACAAAATATTTTTTTTTTTGTAAGCATTCACATTTATATTTGGTGTAAAAGTTATACTTTTCCTGCACACGCTCGCTCATTTTCTACACTTGCGCATCACCTTTCAAGTCGCTCTCAACCATGGAATCCCCAACACGCAAACTACACTGCCCTTTTTGTCAACCAAACAGGAGTCGGACAGACAGCAGGGCAATCATACCTGGGGGGTTATTGTACCACAATAGTACAATCTCAGATATGTATTGGTAGATACGACACAGCCATTTTGAGATTTATGCCGACAGTGACACTAAGCTAGGGAGGTCAAAGTCCTCTGCGCATTTCATGTGTGTGGACGGCAAGAAAATCAAAAGCCCAAGGATGCCGGTACATTGTGCTGCGTCCGGTTGCGTAAATTATGAGATATAAATTAGAAATGATGGATTATAATGCAATTATGACAAGGGAACTGGGAGTCCCTTTCACTATTTTTTCCCCCAGTTTTTTTCAAATGATGTTTATTGATAGCATATGCTTTGGCGTTGACAAAACAGTTGCAGTCATGAGAATCGGTTGAGAAATGAGCAAGTTACGACTTAATTTCAGTGTCCATGCATTGCCTTCTATGGGAACGTCGACCTCCCCAATATGGCCGCCACGTCGATTAGCTGCGACAGCACGCTGGCGTATCTGGTGTTCATATCTATGGGTCTAATACTATCCGTCTGCAGTCTGCTGAATGTGTGGTTTTGCCCACGTAAGCCAGCAAGCAACAAACATAAAAATCAAATGCTGGTGCCTCAAGGCACAATAACGTTAAACCAAACAAAGTGAAATAGAGTGGACCCTGGGTTTACAAACTTAATTGATTCCATGAAGCCGTTTGTAACCAAAAACTTTCTTAACCCGAGGTAATGTTTCCAGTTGAAATGAATGGAAATGCAATTAATCCAATCGAGCCCCAAAGTTAATTTATTCTTGCCTTTTTTTTTTTTTTTTTTTTTTTTTTTTTTTTAAATCAGTGTGTGGTTAAAAATATAGTGCAAAACAGAAATAAGCAAAAACACACTATTTTAAAGAAATAACACACTAAATAAATATGATACGTTTATTGGCCGACTGGTTAGAGCGTCAACCTCACAGTTCTGAGGTGCGGGGTTCAATCCCCGGCCCGGGTGTGGAGTTTGCATGTTCTTCGGGCACTCCGGTTTCCTCCCACCCCCCCCCCCCCCCCCCCCAAAAAAAAAACATGCATGCTAGGTCAATTGAAAACACTAAATTGCCCGTAGGTGTGAATGTGAGTGCGAATGGTTGTTTGTTTGTATGTGCCCTGCGATTGGCTGGCAGAAGCGGCTCACAAAATGGATGGATGGATGGAGATGCTACAATTCAATAAATAACATACAGACTGTAATCGTATTTTCTTTTTTCTTAAAATAAAATTATTTCTGGACTTTTTTTTTTTTTTTTTTTTTTTTTATAAAGAAGTCAATCACACACCCTATTAGACAATTAGTTTTCAACTTACATCCAAGCGTAGAAGAACAACAACATAGATCCTTCCATTCGTCCATACCAAACCGAAATAATATGTAACTTGAGGTTTGTTTTCTACGAAGATTTTATACGTAAACCGAGAGTCCACTGCATTACAAAAACCACGGCAAATCTGTTAATAAATTGAATCCCGAAAGTTCTATCAGTTGCTCAAGGTTTCCGTGATGTGGTTGCCGTAAAATGCTATTGGATAGTAAACAGCAAATTTGAATCTGCCCTGCTTTTCGACTCCTGATTGGTTGATAATTGTGGCATATTTGTCACACTGTCATGAATCGCAAGTGTAAAAGGCAGTGTACTTACTGTGTGTGTAGGGGACTGCATGGTCGAGAGCAAGAGCGGAAAAATGTTTCGAGCAAGCGTGTGGACAAAAGCTGCAGTAAAATATCACATTACCAAAAATATAATTGTAAGTTATTTAAAAAAATAAATAAATAAGAATTGTGCCCCCACAAAAATTATGTTCCCGTGTGCACAAAACACACTTTGGTGCTCAATATGTCCAGTTACGAGTACGTAATTACTCGTAATAATCTCACCTCTTACAAAGATTCCAAATTGGAAACACAATAGAAAGACCAATATTTTGGTCTTGAAAAAATATTTTTCTCTTCATCAGTATAAAAAAGTCATTGATTTTAAATTCAAAATCAGCCAACACAGAAATAAAACACCTATTTTTAAACAACCTATGTAACCTGCAGATCAGGAATAGTGAAACGAATTTTAATAAGTAGCAATAACAAACAAAAATTACTCATTTTTGAGTCTCTTTTAATCAGCAGTAGAGTACACACATCTTTTGTGTTAGAGTCCTTTGATAGGTCTGATAAAATGACCACGCTAATGTGATTTGGATACCGATGTCAACGTGTCACCTCTCATTTGAATTAAAATTAACATCATGCATGTATTTTTTTTTTTTTACATTTATTTGTGTCACACGGCCAATAAACCCATTCTCCCGCCCCCTAGCAATTGAAATGCATCGTTTCAGACGGAAATGATGAAGTCGTTGCCTCAACAAGTCAAGAAACGCCTGCGGATAGAGCGGTCAGTTATCCGAGCCCCAAGAAATCTCAAACTTGAATCTGCGTCGTGCTTTTCCCTGGGCAAGGTCAGGAATCAAGCTGATAATGTCAACGTGTATTTATAAAACTCCTGTCACTGTTCAGCTTGCTTGACACGTTTAAGCTCATGTTAACGCTTGACTGCGAGAACAGCGAGGGAAAGTTAGCAGGAAGTTTGATACTCGCCAGGGACAGTCTTCACGGACCGAGGCTGGTGGTAGAAATCACTAAAAATCAAGAATAATTTATATAAAAAAATAATAATAAATAAAAAAACTCTCATTCTGATTGCTGTAGTAGTTGGCAATGGGAGGCCACGATTTACTGCAAGTCGAATTTTGCAGTTATCTTGCATTTTGGTTCAACGGTGTCCAATTAATTGGACACCATAATTAATTGGATAATTCATCAAAAATATTCACCAAAAGTCAATTAAAACACTTTTTCTCATTATGATTGTTGTAGTAGTTGGCAATGGGAGGAAACGTGTTTTTAGTCAATATTTTTGATAATTAATTGCACACAGTTGAACCAAAATGCAGGATATCAGCAGAGTTTGACCTGAAGTAAGTGGTGGACTCCCATTCCCAACTACTACAGCAAACGGAATGAAAAGAGATTTACATTTTGTTTGCTATATGGTGATTTGTTTTTTCTCTCCCCCACATCTGTCACGCTGGGATGTGTAATTTGTAGACGGTCCCCAAGTGTAAACGACATGTCGAATCAAGTGCCATTATTGCACATCCATTTGGAGTGGCAACAAATACCGTTGATTTTTATTTTGGATTTTATTAATTTTTTTTTTTTTAAACACGGACAGTTTGGGAAATTGTCCACATACTACACACGTGATACAGTGGCAAATGTAGTTCTACGGCCGAGTACGAGCGTGCGAGGAGTGAATGTCAGGCGAATATCAAGCATTCGCCAAGAACATCCACTCATCCGCATAAAACACCAAGAGACGCCAAATGGACCGAACGTCGTTCATGCCGTTTCAAAGGGAACGAACGCCGGGATTCCTGACCGAATTGCAAGCGTTCCATTTTATTTTCATCGGTGTCGAATAATTGCACAGAATATTGCCGGATTTCTGAAAAAAAAAAAATGATGCACACAATGCAATTCATGAACAATATAGAGTAGAGGCAGTCATATCATGATTGACGAGGGTACAACATGTATTTGAAACCGTTGTTCCGTGAACAAGAAACGTCCAATCCGTAACACTCACCCTACGATGACGACGTCGACTGATATTGACTTGAAGCTACTGAGCCTGCGACCTGTTTGTTCGTCGTATGTAATTCTCCGTCTTCGGAAGTCGAAGTCGATTTGTTTGACTGACATTTGCAATTGGGGGCGTGGCGCAGACAACCAGGCGATGGGGGTTACCGTAATAACTGTATAAAATACCAATACCACGTGATGACGCAAGGGCTCAAAGGCCCGAAATCAACCCGACGTTTGTTGGCTGTCAGAAACGGAAACGAAGGATGCAATTAAAGGTGGGCAAGTCATGAGATTGAAGCGCACGGACGCGCCAGTTCTGCTAACATTTGTGTTACCGTCGAGGATGTATCTCGGAAGCGTGTCTTGCGTGGTGAGAGGTTACACAAAACCTCTGTTGCGGCAAACGGTGGAGAGGATCGCAATATTGTGATTTGCCAAGCGGAAGATCCTCCATGTTAATGTGGAGGGAATCGTACAGTCACGTGTCACGGATGTGAGCATGCTGTCCAGGCCAAGTCAGTTCAAACTGTGCGGCGCAGCCTGTGCACGGCCTCCAACAACAATCTGCAACCATTTCAGTCACATTTGACACACGCGGAGGTGGTGGTGGGAGTCAAACACGCAACCTATGGTAGAAACACGCTTGTAGTTTGGCGGCCGAGGCAGCAGAGAGGTTTTGAGGCGCAGGGGTATCGGAGTTAGACATTCACAATGTGCGAAAGCGGCGGTCCGCGGACCGGTAGCGGTCCGTGAGGCGTTTGTTACCGCGCCTCATCGAAGGAATGACCAATCGAGATCATTTCCGTTGTATTGTGTTTCCGCCTGTCAAATGACCGGATCTTCTCCGCCGCGACAGCCTGCGCGTCGCAATTGACACGTCGAGACCGCACAGAACGCCGCGGCGGTTCCGTTTCCGCTCCCGGCGGCGGCCAAGCTCAAAGAACAAATCATTTCGTAAACTAATCGAGTTCATTACCTTCACTGGAAACATTCGTTCTTTTGAACTAAACAACTCCTGACTCCACGTCGGTCACGTGATGCGCGACTAAAAATAAAGAAGCAAACGAGCAAAAATGAGTAAAAAACGTCTTTGGAGAGCTTCTTTTCAGGAAGGAAGAAGGCTTCAAGCGAGTAGTACGATAGTCTGGGACAATGTTGATTGTGCAAATGGAGCAGATGCTACTCTGGCATGAGTGTGGTTCTTTTTTACCTCGGTCACCAAGGCTCTTCTCCCCCGATGGCTCCGTTTGGCCGGACGGGCAGCTCGAGGAAGGGTTGCTGGTCGTCCCAAACGGCTTCCGTTTCAGGATTATGGAGGCCACTGGAACCTTAAGTGGAGCAGAATTATTTTTTGTAACCTTGCCGCAATTCTGTCTCTGAGCTCTTCAGGCGGTTCCTTTGACCTCATGATTCTCATTTGCTCTGACACGCACTGTGAGCTGTAAGGTCTTATGGAGACAGGGGGTGTGGCTTTCCGAATCAAGTCCAATCAGTTTGATCAATGAAGGTGCAGAACCGTCTCCAGGACGATCAGAAGAAATGGACATAACCCGAGTTCAATATAGGAGTGTCACAGCAAAGGGTCTGAATACGTGTGGCTGTGTGATATTTCAGTTTTTTTTTTTTAAATAAATCTACCCAAAACAATCATTCTTGTCAATTTGGGGTGCTGTGTGTACATTAATGAGGCAAGAAATTAAACGATTTTAGCAAATGGCTGCAATATAACAGACTGAAACATTTAAGGGGGTCTGAATACTTTCTGAACATACAAATACAGCGCCACCAGAATGTTTTTACACACCTCCACGTTTTCCACACATCTGTACCCACTGTGCACACACACACACACACACACACATATATATAGAGATATAAAATAAAGTCGAGCTAGTTTGGTTCAGCATGAATTGGTCTTGTCTATTGTGAAAAGGGTGCCGCAAAACCATTTCATCGTGGGATCCTTTTTTTTTTTATTGGGGTAACACTCATAGCAGTATTGTATGGTACAGGTGACACAATGCTGTCCGTAGTGATACGGTACTTTAATGTAACAATCGGAATGGAATAGGTACACAAAATGTGCCATTTAAAAATACTATCCTATAATTGGTAGAAATGCAATCTGAACATTGGCAAACAGCTCAGTAGAAAATACGATCACGTTGACCTTAATACTTCAATGTATTAGCCTACTTTATTAAAGAAATAAAAAAGAAATACTTTAGGAAAGTATCATTTCATTGAGCATGTTGCTGCTAAGTATACAGTACATTTTAATATACTATACATTAGCTTGGCCAAGGCTATAGCATTTTAGTAGACAGAGCATAAATGACTTTATCCACCTCCTTGGTGAGCCCATTTTGAGGCACTGTATTTGTTTCCGTTCTTCGATCTTGAAGCATCAAGCGAATGGCATTTAATTGGCGGTGCGTATTAATGGCACGTCTCAAGGGGGTTGACTGTATGTGTCGAGTGGTCTGAAGGAAACAACAAGATTCCTTCTTTAGGATAAGATCTTAAATTTGCTTCCATCGAGGGGTGAAATCAGCAGCCGTGTTGACCCTGGAGCGAAGAGGGGTCTCCTTCTGTTTCTCCAGATGACATTACAGACTCGGAAAACCAGCAGGACACATGTCAACACCAGGAGATTAACTACAGTAATGGGACACAAAAAAAAAAAAAAAGTATACATGCAGATTATTCGGCAACAATCCTACTGATGATGCAACAATGCGGACAATATGGACACGCATTTTGTTGTAACCTTGTCTGATCATGTCTTCAGATGAAGTAGATCTCCTACGTTAGCCGATCGCACCATTAAGAATATGATCGGGACATTTGTTCAGAGGTCATAATAATTTGGTTGGCTGTATGTCACCAGCGGATAATATTTGCGCCCTGTGTGTTTCTATATCCTGCTTGTGCTCCGTGTGGGGACTTCGCTTTAAGTCGTGAAACGTATTCACTCTATTTCCATTCATGAATTTTCTCGCTGTCGTTTACACTACTAGATGACATGGTAAATACTTTAAACCTTTCTTTGCAGTCCTTTTCAAACTAGTTTAAAGGGAAAAAGAAGATTTCAGTTTTTTAATTCAATAAAAGCAACCCAAAACATGTATTTCAGAAATCTCTTTGGAAATCAACCAGATTCTTCGAATATCTGTTTAAATCACCCAATGTGGCTCCCCCCTTCATTTTGAGATTTATGGACGCTGAGTTCTTAACATTGTATTTCATTTCTGAAATAACACCCAATTTAAAAATAAAATCGTTTCAAATCAATTCTGGACTAAGCCCTCGTTTACAAGGGTGGTTCTGTTCCCCAAAAAAAAAAAACCCATCATAGACAAAATCAGCAGAGTCGCGCCAATGATTTCAGATTTATATCCATTTTAAAGTTTCATATCTGCAAATCAATCGCAATTTGTGACGGTTTCGAGAGGTACAGTTATTTATGTATCCACCTGAGGTCACCATCCACACACTCTAGACAAGCAGATGCCTTAGAAAGGCGGGTGTGCTCTGCTCGAGTGACACGATAATCAACTGATTTGCTGGCTGAACTATATGTATATGCCTCACAGTGATGGTCTTGCCATTGTCGGCAGCGCAAAGCATCGTGGCGCTTGCTGCTGCTTCCGAGAATCCCTTGCGGTGCTCTCTTTTTCGTAACTGCAGTTGGTAACAAATCAAGTCAATAAATAAAATCAAGCTAAACATTGCTCTTCACTTGCATTTGTTCCATATTGCCAGTCCAACCAGTTCCTTGTTGTTACTCGTGCATAAGCTACTGGTAAACGTCGGGCTCGGTTGGTATTTGTGCATTTATTTTGTGAAACGCTCACTGTGGCTTGTGTGTTGAACAGTGGCATTCTGGTCAAGTTCACTGCATTACGAAGCAACTTGGTCGTTTACCAAATGAAATTGCTCAGTCAGGTTTCTTTTTCTCCTTATGAGAGTCGTTGCTGCCAACAATTTTTCTGGGGTCACGGAAATGTTTTGAAATTCATAACCTCAGGCTTCAATTTAACTCATGGATTGAAATTTTAAAGACAGCACCAAAATAGGATATGCATTATAAAGGAAATGCATTAAACCTCAAATGTTAACAAAGTATTCTTGTCAACTCAATCTTTAGCAAAGCCAAGCAAATTTATTGATATAGCGCATTTCTAACACGAGGTAACTCAATGTGCTTCACATGATTAAAAGCATTAAAAAACAGCTTATAAACATTTCAAACAAATAGAAAATAAATAAAAGTATGATTTCAAGTGGTATCAAAACAAGTTTTGGTCAGCAGCACCTTGTGCGATGCTGAAAACAGCATCGGCAAGTTGCTGATTATTTTTCACAAAATACTGGCGAAACGGTCAACAGGCCTCCCTTCTGTTTCTTCCGTGGTCCATATTCAAGTGGCCTTGTGCAAAACTGCCATTGACATTTGGATTTTTCAACATGGTTTTATGTCATTTATTTCGAAGTGCTTTATTGCGGTACGCTTTTTATATTTTTCTTGATATGTGTATATGAATGGTATGTGTATGTTATGTGTCCACAGGCATGTCATCGGGACCGACTACACTAACCAACTAAACAAAAACAAAAAAAAAGTGACCTGTACTTTACTCGAATATGCCTCCCCCCCTTCCATTTAACTTAGAATATTTCTCTTTCCCCTTTAGTGGGCGCTGCAGCAAACAACATACCTACATTCGCTATATTTTTAGTAGTAGAAGAAACTAGTCGTAGGAGTAGATAATGGATCTCCATCGCTATTAAATTTGATCAGATCATTACTATTGCTACTGATAAACCTATTATTTTGTGTAGATGTCTCATCCCTTGTCCTTCTCCCATCTACCTTGCTTTCTCTTGATCACCTACTGAACTGAATGAAATTTTCTGTCAAGCTGAAATGATGTTAAACTCACCCGTAAAGATGACATTTGGGCTGGGGTCCGCTGGGTCAAAATGTTTGAAGACATTTCCAAACAGCGCCACGATCACAACAGGGTACACTGTCAGAATGTTGCGCACCCAGCGATCCAGTACCCAGTTTTCAAGTATAAACCTGGACAGAGAGCTCTTATTGGTGTTCATCTAATAAATGAGGTGACTAAAAAAATTAGACAATGCTCAGATGATGCGGTCCAGCTCTACACCACAGCAAAATAAAAATAAAAAATCATAAATGTATTTTGAAATCAATACATCTCTGACTGTATTAAATCAAAATGGAGTTGTTTTTTGAATCTTTGTAAAGGCAGAACTTAAGTCATTGGTGCCTGCTGAACTGTTCCTAACTATAGAACATTCAAGAACACAGATTGGCAAAAAATGGCACAGGCTACGTTCACACGATTTTCCCAGCGGCCACGGCAGCACCGTTTCAGAAAAGCCGAAAAAGGAGAGAGCATGCAGGAGAATGGGTTGGGCAAACATGATAGGAAGTGATTGCCGTGGATGCCCTTGCGAGATGTTTCAATTGTCAAAATATTTTTGTTCAAGCAGTCACGGTGCGGCTGAGAAACCGAGTTGGCCGGATTCAAATGGAATAAGGTGGAATACAACTTGGAGGCAGTTCATAGTGGCATGGGAAACATATTTCCCAAAATCTCACACTTGCCGTCTACTACTCTTCCCAAGCTAAGCCACGTGCTTCATCTACCTACAATGCGAGCTGTGGCATCCCAGTTCATAACGCTTAATGTTGAATAGGTGTTTGTGAGAGGGTGAGCGCCACTCCAGTGCACTATGCAGTGTGTGAATGAATAATGGGCTCTTTTGCAGATTTTGCCACAAGAGATGGAATGGTAAATTAGTTGTTGAAAGAAACTAATTTATCAAACATGAATTCAGCAGCATCACTGACAATGTGATAGATCGTGAGAACAAGAAAAAAAAAACATTTGTAAAAAAAGGCCAAAATCTGACAGCTGCCGTGGCCGCTGGGAACATACTGTAGTGTAAAATGTCTTTCGCAAGCCTACCATCCGACGAGCTCAGCAAAGAGGAGGCAAAGGGACACTGTTGCTGCTGTGCTCCGGACCACACCCCACAATTGAAGGACTAAAGTGAAGTTGATCAAAGAAGCAATGGATGTCCATGTGGTGTAGAGAGCCAAACCATTCTGGACCTTGAATATTTCCACATATAGAGGCAAAATGACATTAGCTCAT
The DNA here is from genome assembly GCF_024500275.1 of Phycodurus eques. Lineage (NCBI taxonomy): Eukaryota > Metazoa > Chordata > Actinopteri > Syngnathiformes > Syngnathidae > Phycodurus > Phycodurus eques. The sequence goes on from NC_084537.1 coordinate 78,277, forward strand.
CAAAACAAATAAATACATTTTACACAAACATCAATTACAATAATACAAAGTGTACATACAGTGGGTACGGAAAGTATTCAGACCCCCTTACATTGTTCACTCTTCGTTATATTGCAGCCATTTGCTAAAATAATGAAAGTTCCACATTAATGGACACAGAGCACCCCATATTGACAGGAAAAAATTGAATTGTTGGAATTTTGGGAGATTTATTACAAAAAGAAAAACTGAAATATCACACAGCATTCAAGTATTCAGATCCTCTGCTCAGTGTTTAGTAGAAGCACCCTTTTGAGCTAAGATCCTCTACAGTTCTGTCAAGTGGGATGGTGAACGTTGGTAAGCAGCCATTTTCAGGTCTTTCTAGAGATGCTCAATTGGGATTAAGTCATGGCTCTGGCTGGCCCATTTAAAAACAGTCACAGAGTTGTTCTGAAGCCACTCCTTCAGTATTTTAGCGTGTGCTTCGGGTCCTAGTCTTTTTTGAAGGTGAACCTTCGGCCCAGTCTGAGGTTCTGAGCACTCTGGAGAAGGTTTTCGTCCAGGATATCCCTGTACTTGGCCGCATTCATCTTTTCTTCGATTGCAACCGGTCTCGCTGTCCCTGCAGCTGAAAAACACCCCGACAACACGATGCTGCCACCACCGTGCTTCACTGTTGGGACTGTATCGGACAGGTGATGAGCAGTGTGTGCTTTTCTCCACACATAGCGCTTAGAATTCAGGCCAACAATTTCTATCTTGGTCTCATCAGAGCAGAGAATCTTATCTCTCACTATCTTGGAGTCCTTCGGGTGTTTTTTTTTTTTTTTTAAGCAAACTCCATGCGGGCTTTCATGTGTCTTGCACTGAGGAGAGGCTTCCGTCGGGCCACTCTGCCAGTAAAGCCCCGACTGGTGGAGGGCTGCGGTGTTGGAATACTTTCTAGACCTCTCTCACATCTGCCAACTGCATCTCTGGAGCTCAGCCAGAGTGATCTTTGGGTTCTTCTTTACCTCTCTCACCAAGGCTCTTCACCTCCAATTGCTCAGTTTGGCCGGACGGCCAGTTCTAGGAAGGGTTCTGATCGTTTCAAACGTCTTCCATTTCAAGATTATGGAGGCCACTGTGCTCTTAGAAACCTTAAGTGCAGCAGAATTTTGTTTTTCAACCTTGGCCAGATGTGTGCCTGGCCACAATTCTGTCTCTGAACTCTGTTTTTTTGTTTTTGTTTTTGTCAATATGGGTTCCTGTGTGTACATTAATGAGGGAAAAAAATGAACTTAATTGATTTGAACAAATGGGTGCAAATATAAGAAAGAGTGAAACATGTCAGAGGCTCTGAAAACATTCTGAACATACACATACAGCGCCACCAGAAGGTATTTACACACCTCCACCTTTTCCCACATTCTGCTATGTTATGCTATGTCTCTGAAGATTCACTCTAAATTCCACGTATCACTACTCAAGCCCGTCTCCACCGGTGCTCTTAGCCCTCCTTCATTTGTATATTTTTTTAACACTCTCGCCTCCATTCACCTCTTTTGTTAATAGTTGTATTATTGAATGTGTTGATTTCGTTAACATAAAAAAAATATATAATTTGGCAATGGGTGCCATTTTTTTGCCCTGAGTACCTGCCCCCAAAAATGTCTGTGCAAAGGCCTGTCAAGGCACATTTAGGAAAAACAACCATTTACACTCAGATCCACAACTTGGAGCAATTTATAATCTTAAACCCATGCAAGCACGGGGAAAACATGCCAACTCCATAAAGGAAGGCTGAGATTTGAACCCTGAAACTCAGAACTGTGAAGCAGACGTACAAACCACTTTTCGACCATGCTCCCTCGGTGGTCATTGGCTGAAGGTAAATGTTGACAAAAGAATGTTTCAGATCTTTTTTTAAGCACAGTTGTCCACCTACCAAAATTGTGATACAGGTCAGATCTTTGGGATAATATGTCTTTAGCCAGAGTCCATAGTAATCTGTGGCAAAGCAACAGATACTCAACGCACTGTAGTTGGAAATCACTATCAGGATCAATAAAACCAGTGCTGACAGCATCAACCTGAAACAGGGAACAAAAAGAGACAAATCTTAAACCGTATAAAACCAAGGCGGCATAAAACATTTCGAAATTATTTAGCATTTTATCTATTCATATGTGTGTGTGTGTCTTTACCATTATTGATCAAATGACTGCATATGAAAATGACCCATATAAGTCAAGTTTAAACTGTATTTTTGTCAAAGGGATTACAATTCGTGGCATTTTCACCTCCAGATTTTGTCAGGTGATGGGTAAGACTTCGTTTGCTTCGTAGTCTTTGCGAAAGCAATACTCTAAGACATAGCTTTGGCCTGAGCACAAAAACAGGGAATAGGTGAGTTTTCAGAAAATAGGAGGACTGGTCCACCCCCAAAATCTGCTAATAATTGAATTTATGAATAGCAAATATGCTGGGAAACATTGCAGTTAGCAACGTTACAAATGGCCATCTTGGAACTTTCTTAAAAAAAACATCAATAAATAAAACATCGAATGAGCACTTCAAAGGCCTCTTAAATCCTCCGTAACAAATTCACAAAAAACTATTGGTTACATTGGTTAAGTACATGACCTATTCTAGAGCCCACACTGCTCCTCCAAACATTAATGTTCCCTTTGCGCGATTTAAGTCTGTTTTTTCGAGCAGGTGGCCGTTTAAAATGTCATGCTAATTTTGATATACTGACTTAAGTTATTGGTTGGCAACATTTTTTACAGTGTACGTCATTCAGCGGACCAAAAAGAAAGCACTGGCCTGGTGACACGGCTGAAGGGCAAAAAGATGCAGTTGTTTCCAAACAATCAGAGGAACAGGAGATAAGGCGACACGAGGCGCAGAGGGATTCATCAGCGTCATCCAAACAATCGGAGGAGCGAATGACAAATGAGATGAGCCAGCACGTTGAATCTCCCACACCCCTCCCTGCCCCATTGGAGCAAAGCCCAACGCAAAACTCAGTCTCTACTAGCCTAAATTATCTACTAGGTGTGATGGACAGGATGAAGACGATTGTCAATATTGGAATCCAACGCACACCACGCCAAGATCTTTCTGCTTGCTTTTTGACAAATTTCAATCAGGTTTCCAAACTCATCACAGTACAGAATCTGCTCTTATCAAAGTGCTAAATGATATAAGGTCGTACACTGACTCGGGAAAGGTGTCAATTCTGGTCTTGTTGGACCTCAGTGCGGCTTTTGATACGGTAGATCATAAATATACTGCTGAACAGGTTGAAAAATGGGTAGGACTAAATGGAACAGTCCTTAAATGGTTCAGGTCCTACCTGAAGGAAAGGAGTTATTTTGTAACCATTGGAAGTGTTCAGTCTCATCGAATGGCAATGACCTATGGGGTCCCTCAAGGGTCAGTTCTTGCACCCCTCCTGTTCAGCCTCGATATGCTACCCTTGGGTCAAATTCTTCAGAACTTTAATTTTAACTATCATAGCTATGCAGATGACACACAGTTATATCTAGCAGTGTCTCCAGATTACTACAGCAAGTCCTCAAGGATGGGTAGGGGGGTACCGACAATCTTTTCAGCAGTTTTGATTGTCCGTTGCAGTCGGAGTTTGTCCTTTTTTTGTGGCAGCACCAAATCAAACATGTGATGGAAGAACACACGACTGATTCGCCGACCGCTGTGTAGAACTGCGTCAGCGGTTCCCGTGGCAGGGCGTGTTTCCTCAGAAGCCGCAGGAAGTACATCCTTTGCTGGGCCTTTTTGAGGACGGAGTTGATGTTGACCGCTCACTTCAGGTCCTGAGAAACTGTAATTCCCAGGAACTTGAAGGTCTCAACGGTTGACACAAGGCAGCTGGACAGCGTGAGGGGCAGCTGTGGCGAAGTATGCCTCCTGAAGTCCACGATCATCTCTACAGTCTTGAGCGTGTTCAGCTCCTTAACGGCTTGGTGGAAAAGTCGAGAAGCTACAGAATCTCAATTAGTTTCCAGTATGCTCTCCCCAATCTGGCACGATCCAGATTTTGAATTAACAACATGCAGGTTACTTTAGCATATGGGAACAACGTGGAATTGACCACCTACAACAACTATTTAACAATAATATATTTATGGCATGTGATGAACTGTTCCAAGAATTTCAAATAACAGGTGTAAACTTCCTTTTATACAGTAAATTTAAAGCACCAATAATAATAATTAAAAAAGGAATACTAACACTCCAGAGAGTTTGTTAAGCAAATAGTGAAGTTACTCCCACAAAGGGGGAAAAAAAATCTCTCAAACGTTTATAAATTAATCTCATGACCTAATTCAACGGATTTACCAATCACAAAATGGGAAGAAGACCTTTCTATGTCTGCTGACCATAATTATTGGATACAGATATGTAATAATATGTTTAGAATGACAGAAAATACAAATTTACACCTTATAGAATATAAAGTGCTCCATCGAACACAGAAAATGGACTTCTCTTCATCGAATACAGTATATGCACGCAATGCACTAAAAACACCCCTGACACCTATTTTCATGCTCTATGGGAATGCACACCATTTCAATTATTTTGGACTTCGGTGACGCAGAAACTTATTATATTTTTAACTGCAGGATTCCACTTTCCCCAACATGCATACTTGGTGACTTAAGCATAAATAAATATTCACAATCAAACTTGTTGCGTTAGCTGCCGCTCCGAAAACTATTTTATTAAACTGGAAGAATATTATTATTACTATTAATATTAATCACTGGTTAAATCTCATCATCAACTATATTGCATTAACAAAGCTAAGCAAATTTATTTATATATCGCATTTCATACACTAGGTAACTCAATGTGCCTTACATGATTAAAACCATTTAAAAAGAAAGAAAAAAAACAGCTTATAAACATTTAAAACAAAGGAAAAAAATTAAAGTACAATTAAAACAGCGTGCACTGCAATAAATATCATTTAAAAGTGGAAATGCTCTAAGAAGCATAAGAAAAAAGGAAGCGTTTTTAACCTGGACTTAAAAACATTCACACCTGGGGCTGACGTCACTTCTGTTGTTAACATATTCCATTCGTGTACAGCATCATAGCTAAATGCTGCTTCACCATGTTTGCTTTGGACTCTGTGCTCCACTATTTGACCTGAGTCTGTCGATCTCAGAGGCCTACTTGTTTTATATTCCATGAGCATTTCTTTCATGTATTCAGGACCTAAACCATTCAGTGATTTATAGACCAGTAGCAGAACTTTAACATGTATTCTAAAGCTGACTGGACGCCAGTGTAAAGACTCTCTTTGTTCTGGTCAGAACACAAGCTGCAATATTCTAAATGAGCTGCAGCTTTTTAATGCTCTTTTGGGGGAGTCCAGTCAGAAGACCATTACAATAGTCAAGTCTCCTTGAGATAAAAGTTTCTTTTTAAAACTTCTCCTGGACTGCTTGACACATGCAAGCTTTCACTCTCGATATGTGCTTCAGATGGTAGAAGGCAGTTTTAATAATTGATTTGATATGACTGTTGAAAGTCAGGTCGGAATCTATCATAACACAAAGGTTTCGGACTTGGTCTTTGCTTTTTAAAGAGAATGACTCCAGGTATTTACGAAGAGCAAATCTAACAATAACCAAACAGAAATCCAGCCCCGTGTCAGTGCAAATTAATAGTGAATATTAGTGGATTAGTGACATGGTCAGATGGCGCCAGTGTGTCAGGCAGGCCATCAGCTGCTCCACTTGTTGTGCGTCGATACTCCAGATTCGCGCCAGCGCAGACATGAAAAGCAGGAGCCGAAAGGCCGGAAGGCCACATCGGAGCCCGCCAACGTCACCAGGCAAGGAGGAACAGGGTCCAGAGAACGTGAAATAATAGCTCACGTACTGAGTCAATAGTGAGTAGCTTCTGATTTTTGTTTTTAACCACAGCACGAACATCAATTAAATTTTTTTTTTTCAAAATTGACAAAATAAAATGTGAATGTGCAAATACTGACGTTGCTGTGTGTGTGCGCGTGTATGCACAGGCAAAACTACAAAAAAACATTGCAATTTACTGCACGGGGTTTTCTCAACTTATAAGTGAGCTGAAATAGCCACGTGTTAATACCTATGCCCGGGAAGCCCAATGGGAGACGTTGTGCGAGGTCATGTGACTTTCTTGTGTCGTTGGATCGGTGAACTCGACTTAAACGACACTAGCGCCTAAATTGGATTGGGGCAAACAGCGCCTACCGCGGAGGTCGAAGTCGTAGTCTCGCGCACGAAATAGTTGATAAATAAGCAATAATTGATCAACAAAAGTAGCGAGCGCAATTTAGATCATTGTAACAGAGCAAAAGTAGATATACACACATTTGGATGCATGTCCTTTTTAATGCACCGTCGAGGTATTGGATTGGGACTCTGTATCGGCAGATCCTTAATAGCAAAGACTCCCATGCAAAAAAAAAATGTGATCGAGACAGCCCCTTAATATTAACATGCATTCTGTAAACAGATAAATAAGACAGCATAGACTTACTCTCGATCCCACAACAGCAGCCATGTCATATTTAGCACCATGTTGAACAGCCAGAAGAAATAGAAGGCGTACGGCAGCAGACAATGAGCCCAGGATCTGTTCAAAAAGAAAACAAATATATGGTTCAGCTGGGATGAGCATGAGAAGTCCTCTTAGATTGCAGTACACACTGTGATATTTGCTTACCCTCTGAACACATATAAAGTGATATATATGACCATTAAGGAGAGCCAGGTATAAATAACACCCCAAATGGAGAAAGTCCAGCCAGCGGGGGTGATGTCTGTCTCATAACGGGCTGACACGTTGCCTGTGGAGGAATGGAAGGAACCTGCAAAGCAGTCATTCATTTCAATGCCTTTTCTTCTGCTTACGTGTCATTTTCAAGTCATTTGATCAATCGTAGAGTGTCCAGTAAAGACATGGCCCACTGAAATTTCCTTTTGTTTGACTGATATGAGCATCTGAATTATTGACGGCTGTTGGTGGCCGACGTCTTTGTAACTCCCGCCGTCTTTGCCGTTCATGTCACCGGAGAGCGCCTCATTGTGTAGTTGCGATACACCAGAGGGATCTGTGAGCTGAAGTGCCAGGACGAGGCAGCCATTTTGCATTCACGCAATAGTAGCGGGAGTATGATACCTCTATACATATAGCTCGTGACCACAGGTGAGGGTAGGAACGTGGATGGACTGATCAATAAAGGGCTTCGCCTTTCGGCTTAGCTCCTTCTTTACCACAACGGACCGATACAAAGTCCGCATCACCGCGGACGCTGCACCGATCCGCCTGTCCATCTCCCGTTCCGTTCTTCCCTCACTCGTGAACAAGACCCGAGATATTTGAACTCCTCCACTCGGGGCAGGATCTCATCCCCGACCTGGAGACGGCACTACACCCATTTCCGACTGAGGGCCACGGTCTCAGATTTGGAGGGGCTGATTCTTATCCCAGCAAAAGCTCCTTCACCACAGCGGACCGATGCAATGTCCGCATCACCGATCGATCTCCCGCTCCGTTCTTTTCTCGCTCGTGAAGAACAAGGCTCCGAGATACTTGAACTCCTCCACTATGGGCGGGATCTCATCCCCGACCCGGAGAGGGGACTCCACCCTTTTCGGACTGAGGACCACGGTGTCAGATTTCGAGGTGCTAATTCTCATCCCAGCCGCTTCACCCTCGGCTGCAAACTGCTCCAGTAAGAGTTGGACATCACGGAACCGCCTCAGCAACGGAGTGGTCCACTCTGTCTTAATCCCCCCCCCCCCCCCCCCGCCTCACCAGGACGTGGACGTGGGTGATGTTCGACCCAGAGGTGAAAGTTGAAGCTCCCTCTGACAAGGGATTTGGGCCCGCCAGGTCAGACCGGTATCTTCCGCCACCATCGGAGCCAACGCACCACCAGGTGCTGATCGGTTGACACCTCCGCCCCTCTCTTCACCAGAGTGTCCAAGACGCGTGGCCGCAAGTCCGATGACACGACCACAAAGTCGATCATCGAACTGGAGCCTCGGGTGTCTTGGTACCAAGTGCACATATACGTGGACAACGGGGGGGGGTGGCGACATCCTGTGGAGTGCTCCTGGCTCTATTTGTGAAGGCTGGTTGACTCTTTTCGAGTGGAGGCTGGCCTTGAACGCAGTGCCAAAAATTGGATGTTGGGTGGGGATGTACACTTTAATTCTCTTTGCCAGGTCCTCAAAGTATGATCGGAAAGTTTTCACTCTTCCCATCGGGCTAAAGTGTACGCGGGAATGCCGCCGAAACCTCGGAACCCCTGCCATTCATCGCCTTCGCCAAGTGTGGTGGGCAGGGCGGCTTCACTCACCTCTGCCCGCCCCTGCAAAGCCGTTCACCACCAAAACTGCCACGAAAACCACCGCACATAAGACGATTACAAAGATTCGGGGTACAACGACGTCCCTCATCTTTAACGACCGCACAGTTGCAGCTGATCGATGCAAATCCGCCCTTGGGTGTTTGTGATCGTCGGACAGGAAGTCAGACAGGAAGCGTTCGTGTGGTTGCTGACATAGATAAACGTACAAGTAGATCCGCCTGGAGCCCATTGCCGCCAGTCAGCGTGTATTCCATATTGGATGTGGCAAAGCTGCCACAAGTCGAGGATTTGAATGATTGGCAGTTAGTAGAAATCAAAAGGTCATCACTGTTTCGAAGAAAACAAATATTCGACAGTTAGGTTTCTGACAATAAGGATTTGGGGATCGACAGTAGAGGATTGTTGTGCTCATGCTTAAGATGCATTTTGCAGGACAACGAACATTTCAGTATCTCCAGTGTTCCTTTTTCTGGTTCTTTTCCAAACGGTGCTTCGTCACACAAGCTGCCTCGCGTTCATGCCACTGGAGATTTGACCGTGACGATTTTACCAAAACGCCATAGGGATCAGTGAGCTCGAGTGACAGGACGAGGCAGCCACTCTGCATTCACACAATAGCACCCTGTCAAATAAACGATGAGGTGTCAGAGATGTGACTATGTATGACTTTGCGCAAGTGTCTTCGCCGTTATTCCGATAGTATAAAGACGAGTGTGGCGGGTTTCAAAAAATAAGCGGCTCAGATCACGTATGCACTTGTATCTCCAGAGTTTGAAGGGCACCACGTGAATCGTGCGCCGAGCATGATTTTTACGAAGCTGCTTGTCTTGACCGGGGCGCACTTTTGTCCTTCCCGTTATCGAAAGCAGTGTACTTCAATGGACCAAAACCATTTGCTCTGTTGATACTGGTTGTCTTCACTATGAATGGCGAAGATTTGAAATCATCAGTAACTTCTTGAAAGGATGACTTTGCGCGTGGCTGTTTCAACACATAATCCCGATCAAACCAAGGCGGCATTAAAAACAAAACAGCAAATCGGTGGCTTTTTCTAGACAGAGCTGAGGATGGATTAATTTCCCAAAAATCTGAATTTGCGAATGACAAACTGCGAATATGTCGCTGTAATGCCCTGGACCAGGGGTGGGCAAACGACGTCCCGTGGGCCACATCCGGCCCGTTGAGCGTTTCAATTCGGCCCGCCAGAGATTGGTACAGAATCGCCCAAATCATATCAAAATCGTGACGACATTCATTTGACCTTGTCCTGTAATGCCGAGTGGTTCCACCGGGCTGTGCTGTAATGCCCGGTGGTTCCACTCGGTTGGCCTGTCATGCATAGTGGTTCCACCAGGTGGCGCAGTAGGTACAGAGATACGTTGACTTGACTTTGGCTGTTCCGTTTCGACTCTGCTATGGCTACGAAGCCTTCTTCCACCAGGAGAGGGCCAAAGAAAAGTCGACAGTGAGTGCTGAGCAGCGATTCCGTTTCTCCCGAATTCTGCTATTTCGGGTCAGGAGTAAAGTAACGCATTACTTTCCCCAGGAGAGTAACCAAGGTGCGGTTACTTTTGAGTCAGCAAGTCGTGATTTGTTACCGGTGACTCGGAAGCTCACACTCCAGCCATTCAGTAGCATTTGACCGCTGATTTCGAAATTCAGGGGAGCGATTGTTGAGTCTACAACGCACAGTGACGGTGCAATACCATCAAAGTGCAAAGAAATGCACATTTTTCACTATCGCCACACGAGTTTTGTTATTTTTCCTTTGTAAAAAGTATTAGATTTTTTATTTACACATAAATAATCGAGTTTTACTGGTGTGTTAAGAGCGCAACGCATGGCGGGTCATACCCAAGTGCGCGGTCATAAATTGGTCACGTCCGTCTCACTGAAGGACTTACAATGTCCATCCATCCATTTTCTGAGCCGCTTCTCCTCACGAGGGTCGCGGGCGTGCTCGAGCCGGAAAATGGATGGAGTTCACAAGATTTTCAAACACACAAACAGTTAAAGTTGCTCCGATTAAGCCTACCATGTGTTCGAGAGATTAAGTTGTGCATCACTAAACGGGGACAAACCATCTGTGCGAGGGTGGACCGCAGAACAAATGCATACGATGGCCACGTACTGTGAAATCAACTCAATCGCTCGATTGTAAATCCACTGTAATCGACGCCGCAGGGAAGAAGGAAGTGAGACAGGGTGGAGACATACATGCTGACAAGGTGTTGGCTTAACTACTGGTAACAAGAGGCTCTTCGTTCACTTGTGTTAACAGAGCAGTGAATTTTGTAATTTAATGCCTCCGAAATCAATCAAAGCTCTCAACCTAAACGTAAGAGTTTTGTACAGTATACCGGGTGTGATCTTGAGCCGCTCTCAGATCGTTTGTGTGGGCTTCTGCAGGAATGTACAGTGCCTTGAAAAAGTATTCCCTCCTTCACATTTTGCCACCTTACAACTACAAACGTAAATTATTTTGATTGAGATTTAACCGACCGATACAAAAGTAGCACAAAGTTCGAAGCATTTTAAGCAAATCAGAATCTGAAAAATGGATAAATGATTGAATAGGTAGCTCTGGACACAATAATATCTGTATTTTTTCCTCTAAACCACTCATGAGACAGTAGAATTATTGTAGTTTACCACCACCACGGTGTGACTGAGGAGTGAATGAATAATGCGTGGCACTGTAAAGCTTCTTTGAGGGCCAACATACGTGTCATGTATTATTATTATTATTATCTTGCTGAAAGAGGAATTTCCTTCCCAATCTCGAGTCTTTTGCACTCTGCAAAAGGGTTTCTTCTCGGATTGCCCTGTGTTTCGCTCCATCCGTCTTCCCACCAACTCTGACCAGCTTCCCGAATCCCAACCCCCCCCCAAAACTAACGGGACCGGTACACTAGAGATGCTCGTTGGCTTCTGAAACACCCTAGAAGCACCGAGGTCCATCTCAGCAAAGTAATGCACCGAGAACAACGTCAAAGTAACGGTCACGATATAAAAATACGACCGCATGCAAAAATAGGATTTGAGAAACAAATGCAGAATACATAACTGAATGCAAAAATCCAAGCGTGGGTGACGTGACGGAGACCGGGGAGGAGGGAGAAGACAGGATCAAGGAACATATGGGACCAAAAGAGGTGGTGAGAGGGAGGGATACAGACAGAAAGAGGCGATAGCTGTGGGAATGGATGAGGAGGGAAAGAAGAATCATTTGCTTATTTAGTTTGACGGTGAGCGCCACAGAGACCCGGAGCGCCAACTGACCTGGACTGAAATCATTCGACGTAATCTACGCAGCAGACGCAAGGACCGCCGCAGGTTCGTCTGACATAACATCTCTCACGCACGTCGATGAATGTCCTTCCCGTTGTGCCATTTCTGGAATAATTGATTATCAAAGAGCAGAAAAAAAGTTAGTTATAACCAGGTGCCGCAGAGAGACTCCTCTCTGAACACGAGGCAGTTAACTCGTCTGTATAAATTGTAAACCTTCGGGTTGTGAAAACCGAAAATAAAAAAACATTAGAATGAATATAGGAATACACCACATAAGACAGTTTCCATTACATTTGATCATTTATGATAACATTCGTAGACATAAATATGATGGCCACAATGAAAAGCACAAGGAGCAAAGAAAACGAAGGGAGCTACAGCTCTATTTACAACGACTTCTATCGCTAAAAAAATCATTTGAATGATTGTATTAGGAAGATAATTGAAGTAGTATGTATTATTGGCACGGTGGGAGACTGGTTGGCACATCTGCCCCGCAGTTCTGAGGACCCGAATTCAAATCCGACCTCGCCTGTGTGGAGTTTGCGTGTTCTTGCCGTGGCTGCGTGGGTTTTCTCCGGGCACTCCGGTTGAATTGAAAACTCTGAATTGCCCGTAGGTGTGAATGTGTTGTCTGTCTAAATGCGCCCAGCGACTGGCTGGCGTCCCGTTCAGATTGTACCCTACCTCTCGTCCAGAGTCAGCTGCGGTAGGTTCCAGCGCGCCCGCGACCCTCGTGAGCATAAGTGGTTAAGAGAATGGATGGATGGATGGAGAGATGGTATTCTTGGTATTATTATACATTATATATATTAGTATCGTATTATTAGTCGTATTAGGAAGATCATTTGAGGAGGATGTAATATTAGGATGATTACGTAAGTATTTAAGGAAGAGTGTGGAACATTTTCAGTTGTTTAGCGGGAAAAATTTAAGGGGGTCTGAATACTTTCCGTACCCACTGTACATACAAGCCAAGTAGAGTGTCATGCATTCAAATTGGGGAGACTGGTGGGGGTCGGGCGAGACGGTCACGGGGCAATGATGACCCGCAACCGTCATCCCCACCCAGGTCAACCAGCTCCCCCAAAGGATGTGCAAATTTATGCGGTGCGTTAAAAACCCGTGCGGGAAAGGCATGGCGGGCCGGAGAGCTGGAACACCTGGCCAAGTGTTCTGCCCAGCCTGACGATGCCCTCCCCCCACCGATGCACGAATGATGCGTTCAAACTCGAGGACCAGCAGGGCGGAGAAGAGGGGCGACCAGACCGCAGACCAGCACAGAAGTGTCAGGACCCGGCCCGGCGACCGCCCCGTCATGCTTCGTGCCGGCCCCCCAGGGGACTCCGAATGAGACTGTGCGAAATATGTACAGTGTGAGTAATAAAAATCTGCTGAGTGTGTGAAGTAAGAGGCCAGACTCCTGTGGGCGCAGCCCGACGAGCTGCAAGACCCACCGCGCAGCTAATCACCAACCCCCCCCCCATCACCCAGTACAGGGCAGAGGAGGTGTAAGCCGGGAGGCGCCGACACCCTACCGTAGGCCCCGAAGTCAGCCGAGGACCCCACGCAGCCTGAGCGAGAGAGGGGCGACGACCATGGCGGAGCACCCCCGGGGAGAGTGAAGAGGAGGACACGGCTCCCGGGTGCAGCAGGACGGCGCCCAGCCCCACAACCACACACACACACACACACACACACACACACACACACACACACGGCAACACGGACAAAACCCAACCCAAGAGGAGGAGGGGGAACAGGCCCAGCATCCCCAGAGGCCCACAATGCAGATTCGGGGACAGAAGGATAGGGGTTCAAGTCCATGCAAGTGACCCTATTGTGTTTACAGGAGTCTAAAACCAGAAGATATGATTTGGTCATATTCCATTGATAGTACATTTCTGTATGATATTCTTTCCCAGGGAGACAAGAATCAAGCTTCAGGGTTCTCCATTTTGATGGAAGGTGACCAGTTTTCCTTCAAGCTATCCATTAGGTTATTATGTTTAGCAGAGATATTTTCTAGTGTTATATTCTATGACAAGATTTTGCCATTTGTTAATGCTCGTTTATCTTTCCAGTCTTACAATATTGTTTTTTTTTTTAGCGATTGCTGGAATTACTGGTTAAGCATGTTTATTTGGAATACCTATACCTTTGAAATCACCCATTAGACTAGGTTTTGGAGAAATTGGAATTCTATAGTTTGAAACTGAGAAGAGTTTCTGTGTCACTAGTGACCAGAAGGGCTATACAAGTGTACGATGCCAAAGAGCATGAAAACAATTTCAGAACAATGAGCACATAGCTTTCATTTCGAATAGCCCATTTTATGCATCTTATATCGCGTAATGTGTGATCTATGGAGTACTTTGAACTGGATTTGTCACGAATGGATTGAGACTGCACCCAAGAGCAGGCGGAGGCTGAGAGGTTGTGATGAACAGTTTATTGAAAAGGGAAATGTAGATGGTCCTTGAGATGCGCTGGCGGGTTGTTGAGGCAGAGAATGCGTGGCAGGCAGTGACGAGGGCAGGCGGCGTGGTGGCAGTAATCCACTTGGCGAGGCACACGGAGGAGACACTGAGGACAAGGAAAAACACGGGTTTGTGTAGCCTTCGTGAAAACTGCACCCCGCATGCTCCCGTTCATGAAACAATAGAGGTTGGAAACCGTAGCAGGCCACGAACGGAGACGTAGCGGTGACGGAGCTGGTGAGGGAGTTGTGGACGTATTCGATCCGGAGGTGGGGTTGCGTGCCGCGACGCAGCGAAGGGCCGACTCCAGGGATTGATTCGCCCGCTCCTGATGTACTTCCCTTATTGTGTACCATACTGTATGTGTTTTCTAATGGGCTATGAGTCTGCTTCATAAAAGTTGATTTATTGATTGTATTGCTTTGCAATAACAAAAGCGATAAAAGCAACTTATTATTTATTTTCATTCAGCTGTGAACGGACTTGTCGGGCCGTTTTTTTTCCCCCTCGAAGAGAGATGTTTAGACAGTGTTAGAATTATGAGGGGGTCCTTGGAAAAAATGTCTCCACTGTAAGGAGTCCCGAGCTGGACCCAAAGTTTGAGAATCCCTGTTCTAAACAGTCAAATACTAATGGCTAGAAATGAAGCACTGTGAGGTTTTTCAAGAAGAAAATCCTTTCGGAATATTAATAACAATGCTGAGGTAAATACAGAAACAAACTTGTTCGATATATTTACGTTCGTAAGGCTCACTTATCGAGCACGGATCGATAACAGTTATCGGCAATTTAGAGTTGTCAATCAACCTGGCATACATGTTTGTTTTGGGGGATGTGGGAGGAAACCGGAGTGCCCGGAGAAAAGCCACGCGGGCACGGGGAGAACATGCGAACTCCACACAGGCGAGGCCGGATTTGACACACCGCCCATTGGTGTGTGCGTGTATGATTGTGCAAATGTTGCAGATACT
The DNA here is from genome assembly GCF_024500275.1 of Phycodurus eques. Taxonomy (NCBI): domain Eukaryota; kingdom Metazoa; phylum Chordata; class Actinopteri; order Syngnathiformes; family Syngnathidae; genus Phycodurus; species Phycodurus eques. The sequence continues at coordinate 93,381 of NC_084537.1, forward strand.
CCTCAGTCAGTGTGCAAATGGAGCAGATGCTACTCGGGCATGAGTGGCCAGTATTGGTCGACAAAAGGAAGGATGGAACACGAGTCACCAGTATTATAGCCCGCGACCCAAACCACTGGACTATCTTGAACCTAACGCATTGCAACATGAAGTTTTCATTTCAAACGTATCAAACATATTCAAAACATATTCCTCAGTCTCCCAAGTAATCTTTGTCTTTTCCCCTAGGCCTCCAAAAGGACTGACAAAGGAGACCTGAAAAGAAGACCAGACCAAACCACCCAGATCACACTTTGATTCTCATCCTATGCATACAACACTGAAAATATAAAACTTCATTGTGCATACCGACAAGCTAATACAGCTTTGGATCCATATTCTTCTCCCCCCTTGTAATTAGCAGCCTCTCCCTGATGATCACATGGCAACATGCCACTGTATTTCTGGTATGCTGCAGTTTCCTGTTGGACTACAGTTCCCCCAATCCCCGATGTCCTCAGCTCCAGGTTGGGGAAAAAGGCGGGGTGAAGCCTGCCATGCCATTCTTAGAGGGCAGGCCGAAGGCAAGGCCTAAACATGGAAGGTCACGGGTGCAGCGTATTAAAAGAGGTTGGGTATGGAACCAGTTCTTTGTTCTGGAAGAATACATGGGCTCTGCACCACAGTACGTTGCTAAGGTATGGTCAGAAAATTAACTCTTTTATTGTCAGACTGGATATACAGAGAAACCTCTAAGGTGGAATACAAATCTGATGCTGCCAAAAGTTCTTTTTCCTTGAAATATCAATCATCATTTTTAGTGTGCAACTGTCGCCATCATAAAAACAATATTGACTGTATAGACAACTTGAAAGTCATGTTCATGTGTTGTTTCTAAATACATGAAATATCTCTATCTATCTCTGTCCAAAAGTGTTCATACCTTCTGCAAACTGTGGAAGTTCCAAAAGTCCAACGTTCTATGCCAAATAGTTCAAGCTGTTCTCAAGCAGCAGCACGGTGGACGACGCTTAGAGCGTCTGCCTCACAGTTCCGAGGACCGGGGTCCCATCCTGTGTGGAGTTTGCATGTTTTCCCCGTGCCTGCGCAAAACACGCTTGGTCGGTTCATTGACAACTCTAAATTGCCCGTAGGGTGTGACTGTGAGTGCGAATGGTTGTTTGTTTCGATGTGCCCTGCGATTGGCTGGCAACCGGTTGAGGGTGTACCCCGCCTCCTGCCCGTTGACAGCTGGGATAGACTCCAGCGCCTCCGCGACCCTTTTGAGGAGAAGCGGCTCAGAAAATGGATGGATGGATGGCTGGATGGATGTTCTAAAGCATCCTAATTTCCCCGAATGATTGGGAACATCCATCCATCCATCCATTTTCTGAGCCGCTTCTCCTCACGCGGGTCGCGGGCGTGCTGGACCCCCGCCTCCAGCCGCCATCGGGCAGGAGGCGGGGTACACCCTCAACCGGTTGCCAGCCAATTGCAGTGATCGGGAACAGACACTTTGATCAACTTAACAGGCTCTCTGCAGTCGGTTTGTTCAAAGTGACCTTTTTGGACATGCTCAAAAGACGACACCCGCTGCATGTCATTTCACTCTTCAGGCGCGCGGCAGCTGCGTCGGTGTGCTAAGTGCGTTCATGGGCCCTGCGTAAATGGAAGTGAATGTGTTTTTTTGTAATACAGTACAACATGGATGTCTCGCAAACATATTTGAATCGGAATGTTAATTATTAAGAAGTACTGTATGAACTAATTTGTTTTTGGCCGGTGAACTGAACTTTAAAAAGGTCCGCGTAGAAAATGTGCTTGCTCCAACACTGATCCTGTATTTCACATCGCAATATATATCGCAGGTTAAAGAGAAACGTCGCAATGTCATTTTGTTCGAATATTGTGCAGCCCTAACATTGCTATGCAATACCTGTCAATTGCATCTAAATCCTATGAACACGTGAATTCGGATGCCGAAATCAAGGTGCATTTTGATCTTTGTAGGAAGTACAAAAAAGAGTGGAAAGAAAAGTATGTGTTGATCCTACCGGCATTCATAAATACCAAGCCAACTTGTCTCATCTGCAAAACGGTTACAGTTCGGACGTGGGACGAGGTCTAGCGCGGCACGAGTGTAACGCTGGCAATCCCGCCCCCTCCAGCCACACCGGTCTGGAGTCGAGTGCGGGTCGCCAGCTTAGCGGTCAGCAACCTCTTCAAGGATCGCGGAGTGAGGTTGCTCACTGTACATTCGCACAGCCTCGCTCGCTCCCGTTGCACGGGCACGCCTCGCCTGATGGATTGCAAAGAGACGCTCAGACAGACGAGGTGTGTTCGGAGTGGCGACCATGTGTCCTGCGGTTCCCCACTATTTTTTTTATTGGGCGATTAACGCGCACCCCTCGTAAACTGTTCCACCCGGTGCAGCCGCCTTTTCCTTGACATCCGCATTGAACGGCAGCACCGCATTTCGATCGCTCGTAGCCGCCTGGCCAAGTATCGTGCCTTGACAAATGTCAGCTGGCAGGCCAGATGTAATTGGCGGTGGGCCAATTATGGCCCACGGGCCGCTCGTTGCCGCCCGCTGCAATAAAGGATTTCTCTTGATTTTTAAAGAGGGGTTTGGACTCCATGTGTACATGGACATAAATAAAAGCTGATGTCTTTTCAATAATGATGACTCTTGGACACCGTCTTATATCTTGCGTTATTTACAAACCAGAAACAAAACTTCATGGTTGAATAAAAGTAACTTGAAGTCCAAATTTGCCAGGGGTATGAATCATTTCAGGGGTGACTGTATGTGCAACCCACATAAATTAGCTTCCTCAAGCAACGACATTATGAAAAGGCATACAAAATGAATAAATATGTAAGGCACTTAAATGATAACAGTTAAGCTATTTCCTGAAAAGATCAAGGACTTCTTGACCCTTTCTACAGTCTCAATGCAGACGGTATGATCCCAGACAGACGGCGCAATGCGGAGGAGACTGATTTAATTTGAGGGGGCACTGCCAATCCTCATCTTTATTTGGAAACCACATCCTCATTGATAAAGGCCTCGCACAGTTTCTCCATAATCTGTTCCAATTGTTGTTGAAAGCTCAAGTCTCCATTTATTTCTTTTTAAGGGGAATTTATGACTTGAGTTTGTACAATAGTATTGTGGGTACATGATAGTACCGGTTGGAGTGGAGAGTCTTTTTAGAGTTTGTTTTCTATCGGTCGGAAGACTACATAATCTACAAACAACAATCTCGAGGACAATTGGAAAGAAATGGTGCAGCAGTTGAAGACACACACACACACTGTCGATTACATCAGTCGAACTAATTCCACTGGATTTCCTACCATCAGATCCACACAGACACGGACCAAGGTGACAATGCAGTGAAGTACACTCTTTCAGGAGAAGGAGCTGCGTCTATGTTCACCATCGATCAAATTACAGGAGATATACATGTCCTGATGAAGCTCGACAGGTCAGTATTTGGATTACAGTATTTACACATGTTTGAAATTGGTTTAGTAGTCTTAAGAGCCGGATTTATGAAAGGTTTGCACATGTTAAAACAGGTGCTAACTTGATAGCTTTTGTAAAGGAAGCTGATCTTGTAACGAGGCGCGCCCAGGATTGCCTCTGCCGAACGGACAAAATGGCAAAGCAGTTCATTTAGCGTGTTCTGGGAAAAGGAGATGCAAATAGGTGAATTTCACATTTTTTTCCCACCTGAGACCAATTGTGGTGACAGATTTTGCTTCTTTAAAAACAGCATGCGAAAGGCAGGTGCACCATTGCACGTAAAAATGACTACGGTTTATGTGGCGAGGGGACGTTGGCAAGAACAACCTTTTGACTCGTTTAAACACTTTTGAAATATCAGAAACGAAGATAATTGCGGAAGGGCTGACTTGGATATATATATATACATTTTTATGACGGTATGGATTAAGGTGCATATACAGCAGGAATGTATTTATTTCTTTTCTGTCAATATGGCATCAATGGGAAAGTTCACGCTCCAGAATCACAATGACATCACCCTTCTGCGCCACCATTTTTTTTCATTTGTTCCTAGACTTGGTAGAGGTCTACCCTCCACTGGGTGACATCCGCGTTACAGTTTATCGGATGGAAGATAGACTGCTAAAACAACATATTTAACGACAATACTGCGCAGTATATAAAGTGAAACGACAATGCAGTCGTAATTGTGTTTCTTGTGTGTGGCAGAGAAGAAAAGTCCTACTATATACTCAAAGCCCAAGCCACAGATGTAAGAACAGGCCTTCCTCTCGAACCCGAGACAGAATTCATTATCAAGGTTCTGGACATCAATGACAATGAACCTCGATTTCCAGATGGACCCTATATTGCCATTGTCCCTGAGATGTCCCCAACAGGTAATGTATATCATTTTCATACAATTACCAAACAGAAAACAAGGTGGGGAGTAAATTATTAAAGACATTTTCCACGATCACCGGTAGGACTAAAATAGGAGTGAAGCATTTACACATACTGGACATTTATACTACTATAATCCCATACGGTGTATGTAAAATACACTTCTTGCCTTCTTGTTTGAACAGAGATGTAATTGTAGTTCACAGAAAGATGCACACTAGCGCGTGCAAAGCCTGACTTAGTGGCCCACCTGTCTTCCAAATGCTATTACTATGAAGTAATTTAACAATCAGTCTTTAGATCTTAAGCTGTTAATACTTTGGGTCTAAGTGCAAAGTGGTGCTTTACAGTTGGTTAACAAAAAGATTGGATCATCTCAAATGATTTAGTCAATAAATGAATTGCTAAAGTTCAGACTTCAATTATTTGAAAGGATTTGAAAATTTGCCCTAAGATTTATAAGTAACAACAAACGTAATATGAGAAATGTAATCACACAATCGGAGTTTTTAGGATTTGACGATAATTACTTCAACAATATCTTGATCTTGACCAAACAAACTGAAATGTGTGCAAAGTACAAGACAGTAGTACCTTTGGGTACTATTGTTCAAAGATTAATAATTGAATTGTGTCGTTGTGGAGTATTTTAGGATTCTTATCTTATCCTGGGTGCATTCTGGATGCTGTGTTAAGTGTGGGTTGTACTTTCGGTCGAGGCAAAGTATGACTGATTGTGAGGTTTCAGTAATGTAAATTTGCTTCTGAGATGGTTGACACATTGCTTGTCCAGGAACATTTGTGACACAGGTCACTGCTACAGATGCAGATGATCCTACATATGGTAACAGTGCACAGATTGTCTACAGCATCCTTCACAGCCAGCCATACTTTACTGTGGATCCCAAGTCAGGTGAGGTACTTTTTTTTTTTTTTTTTTTTTGCCTCGCTAGAAAAGGACATTTTAGGTTAAAATAAATACTGGGGTTCATTTAATCCCCCCAGGATTTCTTAATATCCCAAATATGTTGGTATGGGAGGAAATTATAACCTTTGGGTTGAGAGACCACTCTCACGATAAGGGCGAGGTGATTAATCGGAATTTAATCCTTATTTTTTCATTTTGGCTTCCCATGATCCTAAAAATGTTGTAATGGAAGAAAAACGATGAATGTGCCGCGACTGGGGTGGTGTATGCAAGATCATGTGTTGTAAACGCACCCTAAACCAACTGTGTTGCTTGGAGCAAGCGTGTGACGAGATCTTGCTTTAAGCTGCTTATGGACACCCCATTTGGAGTTTACTGTAAAACTAAATGCAGATCATTACACACATTATATATTTAAATACAACACACACACACACACACTTCGTTTTAGAAATCGGTAGATTATGCTAACAGCCAAAGGAAAAGACTATTGACGTGCTAGCTGATAGCATTCGATCTCAGGAGGGGTTTACCTTAAAATAATGAATATTTACACACAAACGTCGTAGTAAGACATACACAGAGGTAATATAACAATATTCACAGACATGTATTCTTCCTAATCTGTAAAAAAACAAGTTTAATAAAAATTATTTTTTGCGACTTCGTCAACTCTTTTTAGCAGACTCTAAATATGCTGCTCAATGCGTGCATCGCACCACACTGCCCCTAAGAGGTCAAGGCGCATATAGCAGGAACAGCAGATACAATTCTGGCCTTGTATAAAAAGACACAAAGGCTCCCCTTCCCTTACTGTCTGATGTGGAATCAGACAAACATTTTCCTGTTTTAGCTCAATAAGGAGCTACCAACATTATTTCTAGTTACTAAATGCCTGAATATTGAGGTTTTTTTTTTTTGTGGAGACAAATATACACATATATATACACACTCACAATTGTATAATTTAACACTGAGGAAAACTGCCAGAAGAGGGTTAGAAGCCAACAAGGAAGATGTGTTTGTTTAAATTTGCATCAGACAGAAATGTGCAGCAGTTGGACGCACACAGTGTTAATCTGGATTGCCAGTGACTGTGGGAACAATTGTGTCTGAGAAAGGATTAATGGTTTACCAGCTGCTGAGGAGGACGAACGCTGATAAACTTTACATACATCCAAGGCTTGGAGCAGGAAAAGACCATGGTCCTGGACGCCATCAGGCTGGACTTCAGAAAAAATACAGAGCAACTTTCTCACAGTAATTTGCATTAACATATGTACACACACACACACACACACACACACACACACACACACAGAGTTTACGGAAAGTATTCAGACCCCCTTAAATTTTTCACTCTTTGTTATATTGCAGCCATTTGCTCAAATCATTTAAATTCATTTTCCCCTCATTGATGTACACACAGCACCCCATATTGATCAATCAACAGCATTCGAACATCAGTGTCATTTTTTTTCAAGGTGTGTGAGGGCTGTATGGATGACAGGGTGAGTAGTTGTGATGATAAGTAAACTTTTAGTCGATGTGTCCAGAACTGCCATCTTTATGTTTCATGACTACTTTCTCAAAGTACTTCCTTACTGCTGAGGTGAGTGCAATGGAAGTGGTTGTCATTTAGACAGGTTACTGGAGTTTTCTTGCAGAGGGGCACTACGGTGGTGGATTTGAAACAGGTTGGTACAGATGAGTGAACAAGGGACAGTATAGCAGAAAGCTACAGTCAAGGTGGTCCAAGGAAAACTCATAGTGTGCTTTTCCAAGTTCCAAAAATCATTTCCCTATCCTCGAGTGCAGGCACCAAACTCTGATGCACATATAACCAGCAATTAAAACAAATAAACAAAAAAGCAAATGTTAGTGTCAAAAGGATGTTGCAAACACACTCACCACAGGGCACGCCATTGTTGGCACCAAGAACCCTCGATCACCACCAAGAGTCGACACCCACCCCGATGTGCAGGAGGCAGATGAACCCTTAAATAGGGAGGCACTGAGTCCCACAACAGGCCCCAAGGCTAGCGTGAAACCCCATGCCGGCCGGAAAAGGGTGCAGAAGGTGGAGGTAAGACGAGGAGGGATATAGGAGCAACAGAAGGGCCCACACACACGAAGTTCAAGGTCAAGAACAGTAAGGAATAGAGAGTAGGGCACATATTTGGAGAGGTTGGATCCCCCTTATGATGACGACAAATAATGGACTCAGTTTTCCCTTGCCCGGACGCGGGTCACCGGGGCCCCCCTCTGGAGCCAGGCCTGGAGGTGGGGCTCGAAGGCGAGTGCCTGGGCCTGCACCTATGGCGCCCGGCCGGGCACAACCCGAAAGGGTAACATGGGTCTCCCTTCCCATGGGCTCACCATCTGTGGGAGGGGCCATAGGGGTGCAGTGGCTGAGGAGAGGGAAGTCTGGGCGCCCCTGCTAAAGCTACTGCCCCCGTGACGCGACTTCGGATAAGCGCTAGAAAATGGATGGATGGATGGATGGATGGATGGATGGATCGTGCAATTCAAGAGAAAGGGGAGTTTCTGTGTGAACTAATGACCAGAATGGTGGTTTGCTTCGCCAGGTATGTGTGATAAACCCCAATGCTATGTATTTTTAATGATTCAAATGAATTCCAAAATCCTCAAGGTTGTTGCACTAAATGTTTAAACCAATGCACAATACAATTTTGAATTTATTATAATTCTAGAGTTTGCTACTTTAGCTTGATTGGTAAAACTATTTTCACTCTGGTTGTCAAATATCTTTTCACTGACCCCTTATTGGTAAGCTGTGATTGTCAGTGGAGTTTGTCGTAAAAATATTGAGCAATTACGTCTTCATGAAATCTTAAACGTGTAAATACATTGCTTATCATACAGGAGTGATCAGGACAGCTTTTGCCAACATGGACCGTGAAGTGAAGGACGTGTATCAGGTTATAATCCAAGCCCAGGATATGGGCGGCCAACTGGGGGGACTTGCCTCTACTACTACAATCAATATCACGCTCGGAGACGTCAATGACAACCCACCACGTTTTGCCAGGAGTGAGTGAAACCATTTCACAATGAATGAAGGATGTTATAATGGATTAAGTGCTTGAATCCTTACCTTTTTTTAAATATAATTGTCTGTCTATGATCTGTAGGTATTTTTCATCTTCGGGTCGCTGAAACAGCATTACTGGGTTCAGTTGTGGGCCGGATTCTGGCCACTGATCTTGACACTGACATAAATGCAAAGGTGGATTATTCTATTGTACCAGGTGTTGAAGGCATCATGTTTGACATAATCTCTGTAGGCCAAAGTCAAGAGGGAGTACTTGTCTTAAAAAAGGTACCTTAATTCATTTCCAATTTGCATTCTTTGTTTTTTAGCTACTGTGATATCTAAAAACATTTTCAATAGCCCAAATGTAGTTTTCCATCCTATCCATTTTCTGAACACCTCATCTTCTATACCGCTTATCCTCGCAAGGATCGCGGGTGTCCTGTAGCCTATTCCAGGTGACATTGGACAGGGGGGTACACCTTCTGCGGGACGCGAGCCAGGACATATTAAATATTTTTTATATGCAACCCCAATTCCAATGAAGTTGGGACGTTATGTTAAACATAAATAAAAACAGAATTCAATGATTTGCAAATCATGTTCAACCTATATTAAATTGAATACACTACAAAGACAAGATATTTAATGTTCTAACGGATACACTTGTTTGTTTTCTGCAAATAATCATTAACTTGGAATTTTATGGCTGTTCTGGGCTCTGGTTGGGGGGCTCCCTGTAATTTCTAAGGCCTGCCTCCTCCTCTTCCCTCAGTCCTTTTTGCCCTGCCACAGTCTTCTTCCCCTATCTCTCGTAAGGACAGAGGGCTCCCTCACGGCTTTTAGGCCTGCAGTGGGGGCTGGCGGCACCCGGTCTTTTGGAGACTTAACTCCTGCGGCCTGGGCTCATTCAGCAGGACGACCACAGATAGAGGGGACCACCAAACCCACCAACCTGAACAGCAGTGCCCTATTAGACCACCGCCCTCGACCCCACATCCAGGGATTCTGGGGGGCTGGTGCAGGGCAGGGGGAGACGGGCATCTGTGCTGCCTACTGATCCACATGCTCCACTCCTTTGCCCTGCCAGACAGAGAGGCTGTAGTGCAGTAGTGCCCAGTAGCCCACCCCAATCTGTCGGGAAGTAGGGCCCGACAGCCCACCCCAATCCCCATCAGCCTCTCCAGATTTTACTGCACTACACTGCACATGGGCCACACTTTCATGGGGCAGGGATTGCTGTCATAATAATAAGGAGGTGGGCACACATTTTCTCATGGTGAAACTCCTGGGCCCAGGCTCCCTTCTCAGTCAATATCTGGTTTGACCACCATTTGCCTCACACAGTGCAACACATCTCCTTGGCATAAAGTTGATCAGGTTGTTGATTGTGGCCTGTGGAATGTTGGTCCACTCCGCTTCAATGGCTGTGCGAAGTTGCCGGATATTGGCAGGAACTGGAACACGCTGTCGTTTACGTCGATCCAGAGCATCCCAAACATGCTCAATGGGTGACATGTCTGGGGAGTATGCTGGCCATGCAAGAACTGGGATGTTTTCAGCTTCCAGGAATTGTGTACAGATCCTTGCAACATGGAGCCGTGCATTATCATGCTGCAAGATGAGGTGATGGTCGTGGATGAATGGCACAACAATGGGCCTCAGGATCTCATCACGGTATCTCTGTGCATTCAAAATGCCATCAATAAAATGAACCTGTGTTCGTTGCACATAACATACGGCTGCCCATACGATAATCCCAACGCCACCACGGGCCACTCGATCCACAACGTTGACATCAGCAAACCGCTCACGCACATGACGCCACACAAGCTGTCTGCCCTCTGCCCTGAACAGTAAAAACCGGGATTCATCCGTGAAGAGAACACCTCTCCAACATGCCAGACGCCATAAAATGTCAGCATTCGCTCACTCAAGTCGGTTACGACGACGAACTGCAGTGAGGTCGAGAAACCCAATGAGGAAATGTGGTTTGTGGTTGGATGTACTGCCAAATTGTCTGAAACGCCTTTGGAGACGGCTTATGGTAGCTAAATGAACATTCAATTCATGGGCAACAGCTCTGGTGGAAATTCCTGCATTCAGCGGGCCAATTGAACATCTGTGGCATTGTGCTGTGTGATAAAACTGCACATTTCAGAGTGGCCTTTTATTGTGGCCAGCTAAGGCACACCTGTGCAATAATTGTGTTGTCTAATCAGCATCTTGATATGCCACACCTGTGAGGTGGGATGGAGAAATGCTCACTAACACAGATTTTTTTTTTTGTGTGAACAATATTTGAGGGAAATGGCCTTTTGTGTATGGGAATTTAGATCTTGGAGTCCAGCTCACAAAAGATGGGAGCAAAAACAAAAGTGTTGCGTTTATATTTTTGTTCAGTGTATATTGTGTACATTTTTAAAAAATGTTTTAGAATGCAATTGTCAGTTTATGTCCCATTATGTAACCTTGTCTGTTTATTATTATGTTTTAGGCTCTGGACTATGAAACAAAGAAGTCCTACATTTTCAACGTTGAAGCATCTAATGTGCTGTTGGATCCCCGTTTCTTGCATTTGGGGCCCTTTCGTGATTCAGCTACTGTCAAGGTGAATGTCTTGGACATGGACGAGCCTCCTGTCTTTACCAAACCATACTACTCCATGGACACATATGAGGACACTCCACCAGGAGCCATCATTGGCTCTGTTACAGCCCATGACTTGGATGCCAGCAGCAGTGCAGTCAGGTAAAACTAACAAGCAAGCAGTAAAAACAAACATCTGGTTTATATAAATACTGTAATTTGTATAACAAATTCTGAGTTATTTAGGGAAGGCTACATTTCGTAACTTGACCGCTTCGAAAATAAAACTTGACTGTGATTTAGAAGATTGCTGGTGACCGACTTGTTGAGTGTGTTGTAGTGTGTCGAGATTGAGTCATGATGCCAAGAATTGTGACGTGAAACAGAATATAGCCAGCCAATCAAAGAAGCACCCATGACTGACAAACACGGAAAAGACCATAAATGAAAACAAAAAAATTCTTACCCAATGTGGTTTTATGTATAAATTTGGGTTCCACAGACAGCAAGAAGTATTTTCTTAAGCGTGTCTTTTCCACTTCCACCTCGATTCCCTTCGGCATCACTCGGCAAAGATCAACACAAGTGTTTGCATGTCTCCCTTTTTGTGAGATCATCCGGCATTTCGAGATCAGCGGCAGAACAGACTTTGCATGTGCGTGGTGTTATGTGTTGAGATTATCGGAGCACACCACAAACAATACAACCAAAACGGTTAAATACCTGATTTTGTATCTTTATGTGTGGGGTCTGTCACAAATAAAAAAGGTCTTTTAAGATTTGAAAAATCCTTGTGTGTGTGTGTACCAGGCCTTAGCATAGTGGTATTATCAATTCGGTTAGCCTGCCTGCTCCCTTTCCCTCACTTAAGTTTCCCCTTGCCATTTTGGTCTGATTTCTGCAGATATTCACTTGAGTGGCAAAAAGAGTATGACAGCTATTTTGATATTCACACAATTGATGGTACTGTTACCATGAATGAAAACCTGGACAGAGAGGAAACATTTCAGCACAACATCACTGTGGTTGCAACCAAAGTCCGTAAGTAGTCATTTTTAGATATAATCTCAATCTATAGCTGTGTGTAATACTTACTTCACATACTGTAATGTTTCTTTTAGAAAACAAAGCCCCAATTTTAGTTGAATTTATTTATTATGCTGGAACTCCTATGGACAAATGGAAACATTGGGGTTCAAGACACAAAAATACCAGTGCAATAAATCTGCATTATAAATTTTCAACAAAATTCTGTTGAATCTTGCCTTCAACTATTCTGTAGCAGTTGCACATTTCACCTACAGTAGAATTAAAATTGATATGAGCATTTCTGCATATCTTTCATTATCCCAACCTCAGTGGGTTAAAACTACAACCCCAATTCCAATGAAGTTGGGACGTTGTGTTAAACATAAATAAAAACAGAATATAATGATTTGCAAATGATGTTCAACCTATATTTAATTGAATGCACTACAAAGATGAGATATTTAATGTTCAAACTGATAAACTTGATTGTTTTTAGCAAATAATCATTAACTCAGAATTTTATGGCTGCAACACGTTCCAAAAAATCTGGGACAGGTGGCAAAAAAGATGGAGAAAGTTGAGGAATGCTCATCAAACACCTGTTTGGAACATCCCACAGGTGAACAGGCTAATTGGGAACAGGTGGGTGCCATGATTGGGTAGAAAAGGAGCTTCCCTGAATTGCTCACTCATTCACAGGCAAATATGAGGCAAGGTTCACCTCGTGAACAAGTGTGTGAGAAAATAGTCGAACAGTTTAAGGACAATGTTCCTCAACAATTGCAAGGAATTTAGGGATTTCATCAACTACGGTCCATAATATCATGAAAAGGTTCAGAGAATCTGGAGAAATCACAGCATGTAAGCAGCAAGGCCCAAAACCAACATTGAATGCCCGGGACCTTCAATCCCTCAGGTGGCACTCCATCAAAAACCGACATCCATGTGTAAAGGATATCACCACATGGGCTCAGGAACACTTCAGAAAACCAATGTCAGTAAATACAGTTCGGCGCTACATCCATAAGTGCAACTTGAAACTCCACTATGCAAAGCAAAAGCCATTTATCAACAACACCCAGAAACGCTGCCGGCTTCTCTTGGCCCGAGCTCATCTAAGATGGACTGATGCAAAGTGGAAAAGTGTTCTGTGGTCCGACGAGTCCACATTTCAATTTTTTTGGGGGAAATTGTGGACGTCGTGTCCTCCGGGCCAAAGAGGAAAAGAACCACCCGGATTGTTATGGACGCAAAGTTCAAAAGCCAGCATCTGTGATGGTATGGGGCTGTGTTAGTTCCAATGGCATGGGTAATTTACACATCTGTGAAGGCACCATTAATGCTGAAAGGTACATACAGGTTTTGGAGAAACATGCTGCCATCCAAGCAACATCTTTTTCACGCCCCTGCTTATTTCAGCAGGACAATGCCAAACCACATTCTGCACGTGTTACAGCAGCGTGGCTTCGTAATAAAAGAGTGCGTGTACTCGACTGGCTTGCCTGCAATCCAGACCTGTCTCCCTTTGAAAATGTGTGGCGCATTATGAAGCGTAAAATATGACAATGGAAACCCCGGACTGTTGAACAGCTGAACCTGTACATCAAGCAAGAATGGGAAAGAATTCCACCTACGAAAGCTTCAACAATTAGTGTCCTCAGTTCCCCAAACGTTTATTGAATGTTGTTATAAGAAAAGGTGATGTAACACAGTGGTAAACATGACCCTGTCCCAACTTTTTTGGGTTAGGGTTAAGTTTAGGATTTGCAAATCATTGTATTCTGTTTTTATTTATGTTTAACACAAAGTCCCAACTTGTAATTGGGGTTGTATAAAAGACTTATTAGATGGTGCGATAAACAGAAATGAGTGGAATGATGATCCTGTGTGTGCAAGAAAAGGTTAGGGATGGAGTTCATGTAATCTTTGCATTGGTGCAGAGCTTGTGCTACAAACACCATTATTGTCGGAACATGAAAATAGTAGAATAAGCTTTGGTATCAGGTTTCTTACTTTATTCATATGCCATAACTACTGTGTTACTGTGACAAGACGCAAACTTTGTATGGTTTTTGAATGTTTATGTGTGATAAAACTGCTTGCATTGCAGCACCAATGATCATTTGAAATGTACTACTCACTAATATTATAGGGGTTGTGCATAATCATAATCACACGTATATTCATGGCTTTATGTTGACCATTTTCAGTAAATCCTTTGCTGTCCACCAAAGTGTTCGTGATCGTCAACGTCCTGGATGTGAATGAGTTCCCTCCTGAACTGATATTTCCACCATCTACATTTGTCTGTGAAACTTCCAAAGCTGGACAGGTAAATAGACGGGTATATCGGGTTCTGCATCGAGTCATCATAAAAAGATGTTGCGATCAAATCATGCATACGGTATAAAGAGCTATGCCAAGAAACAGAGGCCTGTGCAAACAGTTGCTTGAGTCGATTATGCAATGGTGCAAGAGTTAGTTAACAAAGTAGTTTGTGTGTATCAGTTCTGATAATACAGTATGTCTGGACAACTTTGTTGCTTTTTCTCAGTTGCATTAAAATGACGTGTTAAAGGAAGAAAACACACAATGGTCACTGAAATATAAATATAGAAATAACAGATAATTACCCAATATGATTCAAGCATTGCTTTATTTTTGTGGTCCAAAAGAAGTATTTTTAAAAACAAACTAATGAAACTGGCCTAGATAAAAATGATGGTTATGTTGGGCAACCTTTTGAGGCTATCACTGCAATCGAACAATTACTGTGTTTCTCAAAGACTGCCTTGATATTATTTGAATTTCATGTGTACATACTTGTTTTACTCTATAAACTACTGAAAAATAACTCACAAATTCCAAATACAAATGTCATTTAAGAGCATTTATTTGCAGAAAATGAAAAATTCTCAAAATATAAAAAAAATATCCCGTGTTAGTATTATTATGTACCCCTCTCCGGATGGATGGATATGGATGGCTATAAGAAGTCTACACACCCCTGTTAAAATGCCAGGTGTTTGTGCTATAAAGAAATGAGATGTGACACGATCTGTTCAACTCAACTTAAAAAAATATATATTTTTGAAAGAGAACGTAAAACGAAACAACTGAGTAATGTGTTTGCACAAGTCTGCACACCCTGTCATAACTGGGGATGTGGCTGCATTCAGAATGAATCATTCTGTTTACAGTATATTCAACTTATGGTAGGTTTGACAACAGAGATGATAGCGTGTGCCATTGATTTCTTAAAGTATTTAGCTGGCACCTCACTGAGCATTCTCTTTACATTCTGGGTTCACATACAAAGCTGCACTGTGAATGTTTACATGGTGTGTCCAACAAAAACATGAAAACATATCAGACTGTGTTTGTCGACTGTTGTGACTCGGATGAAGATCAGATCCCGTTTTATGACCAATTTGTGCAGAAATCCTGGTAACCTCAATGGATTCACATACCTTTTCTTGCAACTGTACCGTGTGTGTGACCATGCGTGCGTGCATAAGTATGTGTGTGTGTGTTTAAGTTGTTTATATTTGGACTCGGTGATTGTCTGGCGAACAATCTATGTTGTAGTCTACCTTCTGTCCACAGTCAGCTGAGGTAGCCTGCAGTTTGCCTTATAAATGGGCTAAAAAGCAAACTGCCTCTCAACCTAATCATTTGTTATATCTGTCTCCGTTATACAGGTAATTCAAACGGTCAGTGCTGTGGACTTCGACCTTCCGACTATCAGTCAAAGGTTTTTCTTCAACACCCCTAAGGATCTTCACAACAGAAGGTTCACTGTTCGAGATTATGGAAGTAAGAAAGAGGATTCAGCATCTCCTGTTCACTGTGTGCAATGATGACTTGTGTCTACTCAGTGATTTCAAATATGATGGATAAATAGCAATTTTTTTTGTGGATCCTCACTGCTAAAGGTCAAAACCAAAATAATTATAGTCATGTCAGGTACAGTGCCATGAAAAAGTATTTGCCCTGTAGCATATATTGGTTTCGATAAGAGTGTAATTTATTTGAAAAGGGGGGTCGGAGAGTAAACACCTCCGTTTATTTCCGAGGTAACTCAAGCGACCGTTAGAACAGTGGTTCTTAACCTTGTTGAATGTACGGAATCTCCCAAGTTTCATCTGGAGTTCACGGAACCCTTCCAAATTTGAAAAATATAATATAATTTATTTCAAATTTAAAACTGGTATATATTTTATTGTCTGTGTAGATTCTCAGTCATCCAGGTCATGCACAAAATGAACCATACATCAGTTGCACACAAAACCAACAAAACCTGAATTTCACGCAAAAAAACAAACTAAAAATTCAATTAAATGAAAATTTACTGTAAGTGAATGTGAATTTTGCAGTTGCCATTCCCCTTGGTAAGTGCCACTCTCATGTCAGAGGAACGGTCTTCATTGTGAAAATTCACAACAAAATCTGTGCCTTTTCTTTTTTTCTACAATCCTCGAAAATGCTTCATTAGTACATTTTTTGGGCTCCTTTATTTTTGGATGCGCCGTCTGATGCCATAGCAATGCTACTCAACTCAAGTGTATCGTTGAAATGTTGTTAATAAAGATAGTTAAAAAAAAACAAAAAACCTTTCAAATCGAGGTGCAGTACCGCAATGTTAAACGCCCACCTTGACATAACGTTGCGTTTTGAACGGCATGAACACTGCATTCAAAATGCAGTCTAAAAAGGTACACACGGACACACGGTGTGTGTTGAGTCCTCCGTGGAACCCCAGCGCCTGCCTCACCGAACCCCTGGGGTTCGATCAAATCCAGGTTAAGAACCACTGCGTTAGAATCAAAGCTATCTTTTTCTCATACAGGGTACCATGTCTCTTTTTATGTTTATAGTTTTAGGAAAAGTGACGAAAAACCTCATCAATCTCTGATCCCGAGAAGGCTCGCTATATTCAATAGGATGACAGTCCTCGATTTCAGCGGACAAATGTTTCACTCAAACACACACAGTACACAACAGGAGGTTTAATTTAGAGAACATTTAATGAAACCTACAGGGGAGTTTGGGGAAAAATGCAGATATAGGACGAATGACTGAACTCGTGGTGGCACAGTGGCCGACTGGTTAGAGCGTCTGACTCACAGTACTGAGGACTGGGGTTGAATCCCCGGCCCCGCCTGTGTGGAGTTTGCATGTTCTCCCCGTGCCTGGGTGGGTTTTCTCCAGGCACTCTGGTTTCATCCTACATCCCAAAAACATGCATGGTAGGTTGATTGAAGACTCTAAATTGCCCTTCGGCCTGATACCGAAAAAACTGGACCGATAACAAGAGCCGTATCATTCAGGGGCGCTCTGGTCACCAGCGGCTGCTATTTGCATTGGATTGGAACAGTCAGCTATTTTGACTAAAACACCAAAAATAGTCAATATCCGCAGTAAACTAGCGTATGATCGCCAGCACTTGCTGAAATTATGAGCATCCAGTGACTTTGAGCTCGTAACTACGATGTTCGTGTCCTTCGGAGCGCAGCTGTCGGCAGGACCTGGTGGCCAAAGAAGCAGCAGACTCGCATAGCAGCTAAAGCCGACACAGGAGCGAGCCGGGCCGGTTTGGCTGTATGCAGAAGCACGTTTGTCGTGGTGGGCTAACAACTAAGATAAACGCTCCACACATCCTCCTTTGCTCACTGGGTAATACAACCCCGATTCCAATGAAGTTGGGACGTTGTGTTAAACATGAATAAAAACAGAATACAATGATTTACAAATCATGTTCAACCTATATTTAATTGAATACACTACAAAGACAAGATATTTAATGTTCAAACTGATAAACTTGATTGTTTTTAGCAAATAATCATTAACTTAGAATTTTATGGCTGCAACACGTTCCAAAAAAGCTGGGACAGGGTCATGTTTACCGCTGTGTGACATCACCTTTTCTTTTAACAACATTCAATAAACGTTTGGGAACTGAGGACACGAATTGTTAAAGGTTTGTAGGTGGAATTCTTTCCCATTCTTGCTTGATGTACAGCTTCAGCTGTTCAACAGTCCGGGGTCTCCGTTGTCGTATTTTACGCTTCATAATGCGCCACACATTTTCAATGGGAGACAGGTCTGGACTGCAGGCAGGCCAGTATAGTACCCGCAATCTTTTACTACAAAGCCACGCTGTTGTAACGTGCAGAATGTGGTTTGGCATTGTCTTGCTGAAATAAGCAGGAGCGTCCATGAAAAAGACATTGCTTGGATGGCAGCATATGTTTCTCCAAAACCTGTATGTACCTTTCAGCATTAATGGTGCCTTCACAGATGTGTAAGTTACCCATGCCATTGGCACTAACACAGCCCCATACCATCACAGTTGCTGGCTTTTGAACTTTGCGTCCATAACAGTCCGGATTTTTTTTTTTCCTCTTTGGCCCGGAGGACACGACATCCCCAATTTCCAAAAACAACTTGAAATGTGGACTCGTCAGACCACAGAACACTTTTCCACTTTGCATCAGAGAAGCCGGCGGCGTTACTGGATGTTGTTGATAAATGGCTTTTGCTTTGCATAGTAGAGTTTCAAGTTCCACTTCCGGATGTAGCGCCGAACTGTATTTACTGACATTTTTTTTCTGAAGTGTTTCTGAGCCCATGTGGTGATATCCTTTACATATTGAGGTCGGTTTTCGATGACGTGCCGCCTGAGGGATCGAAGGTCACGGGCATTCAATGTTGGTTTTCGGCCTTGCCGCTTACATGCAGTGATTTCTCCAGCTTCTCTGAACCTTTTGATGATCTTATGGACCGTCGATGATGAAATCCCTCAATTCCTTGCAATTGTACGTTGAGGAACATTGTCCTTAAACTGTTGGACTATTTTCTCACGCACTTGTTCACAAAGAGGTGAACCTCGCCCCATCTTTGCTTGTGTATGACTGAGCAATTCAAGGAAGCTCCTTTTCTACCCAATCATGGGACCCACCTGTTCCCAATGAGCCTGTTCACCTGTGGGATGTTCCAAACAGGTGTTTGATGAGCATTCCTCAACTTTCTCCGTCTTTTTTGCCACCTGTCCCAGCTTTTTTGGAACGTGTTGCAGCCATACAATTCTAAGTTCATGATTATTTGCTAAAACAATCAAGTTTATCAGTTTGAACATTAAATATCTTGTCTTTGTAGTGTAGACAATTAATTATCGGTTGAACATTATTTGCAAATCATTGTATTCTGTTTTTATTTATGTTTAACACAACGTCCCAACTTCATTGGAATTGGGGTTGTAAATTGGATCGTCTATAAATGGAATTAACATCAAAACACACAACGGCCCTCCTGCTGTAGTCGTGCTGTCCTCAAGGCACGTAACTATGTGAGGCTAGACAGTCAGCAAACTAATAAAGAAAGCTCCATACACAAGGCCTTCTTTTCTTGCTTTTATGGACGTCTCTTGTGTTGGTACAAACATCAGATAGATATAGTATAAAGACCAAAGTTTCCCAAGGCTGAAACATTTAGAGCACAATTCAATGTGTTATGAGCCTTTTAGAGTTCCCTTTTACTGTCACGAGTCGACAACTAGCTCAACTTCTACCAAGAGAAGAATATGTCAAAGATCGACCGTCGCGATCCAAGTCCGCTTGTGTGGCAGAAAAGGTTTGCTGCTAACTTGTTCTGCTCAATCAATCTTCCTGCCCATCAGTCTCAGCACTGGAACTGCAATGGCAACTCCGCCGTGTGTCGCTCTGTTAACTCATGTACAGTGCTGGCAAACCAAACGATCATTAAAGAGAAGTCTCACTCGGACATTTTTTACCCCACAGTTTGCACTATGGAATATGCACTATGAAATCATCAAACATAACATATTAACCATATGAAATGAAATGATGTCTTTTAACCTAAAGACATGACAATAGTTTTGATTGCGCAATCACAAAATACATATACAATACGGTGGCCGACTGGTTAGAGCGTCAGCCTCACAGTTCTGAGGACCCGGGTTCAATCCCCGGCCCCGCCTGTGTGGAGTTTGCATGTTCTCCCCGTGCCTGCGTGCGTTTTCTCCGGGGACCCCGGTTTCCTCCCACATCCCAAAAACATGCATTAATTGGAGACTCTAAATTGCCCGTAGGTGTGAATGTGAGTGCGAATGGTTGTCTGTTTGTATGTCCCCTGCGATTGGCTGGCAACCCGTTCAGGGTGTACCCCGCCTCCTGCCCGATGACAGCTGGGATGGGCTCCAGCACGCCCGCGACCCTAGTGAGGAGAAGCGGCTCAGAAAATGGATGGACGGATACATAAGTCGAGGGTCCCTGCTCCAGCTCTTCATTAGTTTGGGGGTCCTTGGCTTAGAAATCCTCCTCATACACACCATTAAAAAAATTATATCGGTTATCGGTATGGGCTTGGAGAAGCAGCAAGCTATCGATTATGGGCAACGGTGGCAAAACAAAACAAAAAACGTTATCGTGCATCGCTACTAACAAATGATCCAGTTAGTGTTAGTGTGTATTGTATGTAAATTAAATATTATTTATAAACAGTGTTAGTTTGATGTGAACTGATTTGGAGAATACATGAAGGGCATGGCAAATACCACGTTGAATACTTATAATGTGTGGCTCTCGTTACAAAGTGTTTAATAAAATTAACAACAATGCTTCGGAATTGTGTTGACATGAATGTGACATCGGGGCAACAGTGGTTAGCACTTCTGCCTCACAGTTCTAAGGTACACGACGTGTATCTCGGCTCTGGCCTTCCTATGTGGAGTTTGCATGTTCTTCCTGTGCTTGTTTGGGTTTTCTGTTTTCCCACATTCTAAAAACATGCATTTTCGGTTAATTGAAGAACTGTGTCAATTTCAGTGTGAATGGTTGTCTGTTCCCTCCAATTGCGTGGTGACCAAGGTGTACCCTACCTTTCGCCCCAAATCAGTTGGGATAGTCACCCGTGACATTAATGAGGTGACGTGTTACAGAAAATCAATGGATGATTGTGACACAGTCACATTCCAATATATATTTACCTGTGCTTCTGCCTGAGTAGGTATCATCACGAATTTATGCATAATCACTTTATGCTATGTTGTTATAGTTTTGTGCAGTGATCCACAATTAGTAAAAGTCAGTCTTTTTTAACATGTTACCTTATTTCTTAGACAACACAGCTGGCATAGTGACGCTACGCTCTGGAATCCAGCGTGGGTTACAAGACATATATGTTCTTCCTGTTGTGGTTGAAGATAGTGGTTATCCTGTTCGGAGCAGCACATCGACCCTCACGATCCAAGTGTGCTTGTGTGGGAGAAAAGGCTTGCCGCTAACTTGTTCTGCTGAATCAATCTTCCTGCCCATCAGTCTCAGCACTGGAACTGCAATGGCTATTGTGCTGTGTGTAGTACTGTTAACTGGTAAGCTGGTCATTTATCACTCGCATACAGTACTTTCAAGAAAAAAAACAAAACATAACCTATATTAATCGGCACGTTATTGTTATATTTGACATGTCCATACAAAACAACACATAATTTACAGAAATGTGTGTGTAAAAAGTAGGGCTGGAATGGTTCTGTACTGAAACGAATCATGTTTCAGTTTACAAATACACGATCCTGCGTCGTCTTTGAAATTGCAAAACTGCGACACGACCCTTTCAACTCTCTGTGCCTCGAATCCACATACAGCCATATGAGCTCACAGCTGCTACCAAACTTAATATAATTATTACTTTTTCGTTAAGTTAATTAATTAAATGCAAGTCTTGATTAAAGATACATTTCTTCCTTCAAGCCTCCTGTGTGCATGTGTGCCATGGGACAATTTTTTTTCTGGTTCGCCAGTGTGTTACCATTGCTGGCGGAAAGTAATTCGGGGGATCGATGATAGATGGAATAGAGTTCTTGAGTAATCAGCCAACTACATCTAATAATGCAAGAAATAAAGAGCTTAGGCTATCATTTTCAACATCTACATGTTAGGTCACCCATTATAATGATCTATACCAATCACTAGACTTGATACAAACTCTGAGAATTCACTTAAACACTATCACCACTAAAAGCTCTTTAACATACAACCCCAATTCCAATGAAGTTGGGATGTTGTGTTAAACATAAATAAAAACAATACAATACACAGTTTAAGGACAATGTTCCTCAACGTACAATTGCAAGGAATTTAGGGATTTCATCATCTACGGTCCATAATCATCATCAAAAGGTTCAGAGAATCTGGCGAAATCAGTGCATGTAAGCGGCAAGGCCGAACACCAACATTGAATGCCCGTGACCTTCGATCCCTCAGGCGGCACTGCATCAAAAAACCGACATCAATGTGTCAAGGATATCACCACATGGGCTCAGGAACATTTCAGAAAACCAACGTCAGTAAATACAGTTCGGCGCTACATCCGGAAGTGGAACTTGAAACTCTACTATGCAAAGCAAAAGCCATTTATCAACAACACCCAGAAACGCCGCCGGCTTCTCTGGGCCCGAGCTCAATCTAAGATGGACTGACGCAAAGTGGAAAAGTGTTCTGTGGTCCGACGAGTCCACATTTCAAATTGTTTTTGGAAATTGTGGACGTCGTGTCCTCCGGGCCAAAGAGGAAAAGAACCATCCGGACTTTATATGGACGCAAAGTTCAAAAGCCAGCATCTCTGATGGTATGGGGGTGTGTTAGTGCCAATGGCATGGGTAACTTACACATATGTGAAGGCACCATTAATGCTGTAAGGTACATTGCCATCCAAGCAACGTCTTTTTCATGGATGCCCCTGCTTATTTCAGCAAGACAATGCCCAACCACCTTCTGCACGTGTTACAACAGCGTGGCTTTGTAGTAAAAGATTGCGGGTACTAGACTGGCCTGCCTGCAATTTTTACTCCAATTCTAAAGTCTCGACACTGGCTCCCAGTCAGCTTTAGAATAGATTTTAAAGTTCTGCTCCTGGTCTATGAATCACTAAATGGTTTAAGTCGTGAATACAAGAAAAACATGCTCATGAAATATAAACCTAGTTGGGCTCTGAGATCTACAGACTCAGGTCAAACAGTGGAGCACAGAGTCCAAAGCAAACATGGTGAAGCGGCATTTAGCTGTTATGCTGCCACACAAATTGAATAAGTTGCCAAGAGAAGCGACGTCAGACCCAAATGTGAATGTTTTTAAACCCAGGTTAAAAACTCTTCTTTTTTCCTCTCACACTTTTTAGAGCATTTCCACTTTTAAATGATCTTTCTTGCACTCCACGCTGTGTTAATTGCATTTTTATTTTTCTCTTTATTTTTTTCTGATTATAAGCTGTTTTTTTCTTAGTTTTAACATGCTTTTAATCATGTAAAGCACATTGAGTTACCTTGTGCATGAAATGCACTATATATGAAAATAAATGCTTTGCTTATTGTGCTTATTCTACTTCATGTTTAGATGGCAAAGTACAGAGATATGGCTGTATTGTGATCATTTTCACTTTTTCTTTTTTACTTCCAGTTATTTCTGCACTCTTTATCAGTCGAAGACGCCATAAAGACAACGAGGCTGTCATGACATCAAAAGAAGATATCTGTGATAATGTAATTCATTATGATGATGAGGGTGGTGGTGAGGAAGATACTCATGCCTTCGACATTGAAACCCTGTGTAACACACACTCAGAGCATGTATTCACTAACAGTATATACTCCAAGAAGGACAGAAACCACTATGGTCATGGGGTTCTGTTGCATCTCAGGACTCACAATGATGAAATCAAGTCACCAGACATCCATCAGCAAACCGCCAGCATTATCTCCCTTGTTAACACCCAGTTGCTTGTTCCCTGTTGCAGAGTTACTCAAGGTAAAGCAGAAATAATAGAGTTCAATGATGAGCAGGTGGGGGAGACTCAGAAGAGTTATGTGGTATCTGCCTATGACTCGCTCGCCTCTGAAGATCATTGCTCTGTGACTGCCTCCCATAGTTCTATAGCAGACTCATGGCTAATTGATGATTTAGGAGACTTTAGTTCCCTTGGGGATTGGGGACAGTCATTCAAATCATTAGCTGGTATCTTTGGGAGACATGCCCCTACTGTGTCTGAAGAGAGCTAAGTTGGATAGTAGAGATAATTTGGGGTTTTGGTGGGACATGGGCAATGGACTTAAAAAACAATTACAGGCACAGATTCTAACTAAGGGACACATCTGCTTGAAGTGAGATAGTATTGGGATCGGTTACCAGGACAAAGGCTAACATGGCTCAAAGTGCTTTCACTGATATACACAAGAAAATAAAGCTTTTCTTGCCAAGATGTTGAAGTTTAATTTGTGGATTAAACAGTTGCTATTGTTTCATTAATGGCCCATGTTCAGGAAGGAATACAAAGGCCTATGTAAGTAGGTAAGTGATTATGTAACCCTTTTTTTACTGTTGGTGTGGAGCTCCCTTTTCCTGGACTGTGTGTTGTGGAATTATTGACAGGAGACGTGAGTTTTGTTGACTCGTTTACTTCCTGAGCAAACACACACTGATATGCACTGGTCACTTCAACAAGTCCTTATTGC